>NC_092311.1:44662606-44965636 GCF_036785885.1 Coffea arabica
TCAACTAACCTGTTATTGTGATCCAAGCACGAAATAAGCAACTAATAAGACATCAAGTTAATAACAATTTAAGGAAAATAAGTCAAAAACATGAAAATACAATTGACAGGAAAGATTTAACATGTTCATAGCAATAACCCATTCTTTATTATGAAAAAGGTTCATATAAAAACACAATTTGAATTCTAAACCCAATCCCTGTGTAATATTTCTCATACACCAAAGTCCTTTTTCTCACTCACATCTATAATCATGACTCCTTTTGTGTACTTTAATTTATGATATGACAGTTCCCTTGAATTTATAGGATATATTACTTGACAAATACTTCAATAATAATAAAAGAATAACTTACCTGATTTCCAAACGTATATAAATACAAAATTTCTTGGCAACTACTCTAAATACGTATAAATTACTAGAAACTATTTACTTGTCACACAAAATAAAAATTGTCTAAACAAAATAAGTAATATCCTAATAATCTCCACCAAAAAGCTTGATGTGTAGTTATACATACCAAATTATTACGTTGTTGTAATGTTCATATATAGCTAATCTGAATCCAACCTTTAGTTGACTTAAGTTTGTAGGATTTTCCTCTTCTCCACTACTTACAACTTGAAAGCAATCTTGGATCCCTTTCTTAATTCTGCCCCCAACTATTGAGGTAATCAAGTAACAAATTTTTTTTTGAAAAAAAAATCACCATACTTCTCCCCTTCACAATATTATCTCGTGTGTGTGTGTGCTTTTCAAAATTCCATCATTAATGAAAACCTCATAACTTTGAGAGTCTCGGGATGCATGAAAATTAGATTTTTTTTTAATTTTTTGATTCACGTGTCATACTGCTCAAAGAACAAAATTGAAATACATCCAACATCAAGTACATACCATTGGAAATTGTCAAGAACATTTCCACTAAATTATATCCTAATTTAACACTAGACTCTATGTTTTTCCATGTCCTCTGAATCACTTGTCCAAATTTACTATCAAATATCCTCTATGTTTGTTTTCTTTTGAACCTTTCCTTTCAATGCCAAGCCTTTTTGACATGAATATTCTTTTCCTATTAAATTATTGAATTGAAAATTACCACAAATCGCTTAATTTCAATAATTAACCGAAACCTAGCTATGATATTATATCAGATGCTGGGATCCAAGTGCAAACAAAGAATCATTGAAAAATTAAGTACATGACAATTTAATCAAACAAATAAAAAAACATGAAACTTCGAGTAGATACAAAATTAATGTGGTTCGATTCAATTATTAAATCTATATCTATAGAGACAAAACTCTATATGTGAGAAAAATAGAAAAATCTAATTTAAATCCGACGCAATCGTATGATGACATTTCTCACGTAGCAGGAAGCCTTTCCCTTAGTCTCATTACATGTTACCACTTAAAACAAAAATAAGGCAATTTTCATAACAAGGTAAATTTTATTTCGTCCGTACACCACCTTTTTAAGAAGAAAAGTATAAGTATGACAATTGGTAAAGAAAAGTGTACGTAACTTGAAAGCTGGTGGCAACTTAAAAAATTCTTCAATAAACCAAACTCGTTTATTAATTTTTTAACACATGCCAAGCGTCCACCAACTAAGATACCCATAATGAAGCTATCTTGTGTGGGGATTTTAGCATTGCATGATTTATAATTTGCTTGAAACATATTTTAAGCCATTAAAATGAGAGAGGTAAAAGGATAGTGAGATCTTTTTCTTTTTAATTTTTTGATAAATTCTTCTGATGAGTTGCTTTGTTTTGATCAATTATTCATTAGTACTTGGAAGATTTTATCCTATCATCTTTTCGCAAACATTTTGATAGTTATTTATATACAATCAAAATTTGGGCAGACTTAATTTTCAGAAGGGATAATTTCACAAACCTCCCCTGAGGTTTATGACAATATCACTTGACTCCCCTCAAGTTTTACAGATTACACTAACCTCCCTTGTCACAATAAAATAACTATAGTGACCTTCACTTAATAAATAATTCATAGTATAATGAAATGAGATTAAAAAGAAAAGAAAATTGACCTCTTCGGAACAAGTTACACAGCCAATGACGATTCTCTTTCACTTATTGTCACTTCGTTCTCATCCATCAACCCTTTCCTTCTATAACACGTTTTCAAATTACCACCAATTATTGCTTATAATTACTACCAATCACATCATAAGTGATCTCTCAAACTCTACTATATATTCACATTCCTCCTTTCTTCCCTTTAAAATTGTCAAATCACAAGTTTAGTTGAGAGATTAGATTTGATGGTTGAAGTAAAATTCAATTTTATGGTCAAACTAAAAGGACATAAAGAGGCACACAATAATAATGGAACAAATAATGCAATCATTGGCCGAAAAAGGAAGAGGGACTGAAATTGGTAAATTTGCTAATTTGTCTATTATCCATTTGAAAAACTTTTTAAGATGTTAATAAGTACATTTATATTTCTTTTTATACTTGACAATTATTGGTTATGATTTCACTATGGAAATAGAGTTTCTTCTCTGTATTTAAGATGTTAACACGTTTGGAGATTTGATGGTAGGTCAGATTATTTTGTTTTGAGAAGGTGTGGGTATTGGATTTGAAGTTTGGGCTGTGATTAGTTGTAAATAGAATTTTGATTTTTGACAAAATGAATTTTTTGAAAATCTCTATAATCATAATGATGTCATTCCTTCCCTTAAACTTGATTAATCCCATTCATGCCTAAATCTCTCCTAAGAATTTTCTTCAAAGCCATAATTTGGCTCATGTAGTAGGAGTTAAGCCACTTATATGAAACCAAACCATGGCATCCTATGTTGAAAATTATGCAAATATAAGGGTAGTTGATTATGAGTTTGACCATTCCATGGAATCATATGGTAAGAATATTTCTGAAGGATGGAACGAATCTTCAAAATTGAATGCATGATTTGGGAGAAGCAATTTTATGACTGTGATGATAGAATTGCCTGGATTTAGAATTTGGAATTATATTGTTTGTTAAGCTAATTTGTTAGTATAGTAGGTTATGCTGAAATATGGAAGAAAGCAATTGGTAAAATAAATTTTGTACAAAAAAGGTAGTTTAGGACTTTTGAGAAAATATATAGCCTTTTGGACTTATATTGTCATATAAACAGTAAAAGTAAGAGAGGTAGGTGTAATTTAATAAATTTGAGGGGAGCTCTTTGCAATTATCAGTAATCTCAGGGGAGATTTCTGAAATTTTCCCTTTTCAAAATTCAATAGTTCAGATTACGTTACGCACCATTCACCAAGTAATATAACATAGGGCCTGTTTGGAACCTCAATTTTTTAGCAAGTTTGTATGCTACTAGTTTTTTAACAACTTTTGCTACAGGAATCTCAAAAAACTTATCAAAGTTTTTAACCTACACACTTCAAATCGAATACACAAAAAATTTCCCTTCAACTTTTCTTCTTTTTCCTCCCTCACCCAACCCACCACGTCCTTCGTCGCCAGCCATCACCTCCACCACCGCTCCTGGCGCCGTCACTTATTCCGGTACTGAAATCAGTGTCGGCCTTCCTCTTTTTTTTTTTTTTTTTCTCTTCCTCTCCCTCATCAGTGCCACCACCTAGAGGTAATCTCTAACTCATAAAGATGAGATGGTGACCTCTTCTACTCGTTACAAGTCTTCCGCTCGTATAATCAGCAACTGCATCAATAAACTAAGAAAAAATGGGAAAATACTACTTCTTGGACTGTGGCCGACACCCGAGAAGACTAGACAGAGATTTGCTAAGTCGAATGCCCACACCATTACAACTTCAACCCTGGGTACAGATTCGATTAGCTGCTGGAATGCGACCTCCCCGACCATCAATTCGATTCTACTATGTGCCGGTCAAGGTGTTCAGATCAATGCCATCTAGGGTTCGATCAGTGGTAGCTGGGGTCAAATTAGGGCATGCAGAATTGGGGCCAAAGTTTGCTAAAAGAACATTAGGGGGGACTGCGATCTGGTCGCCAAGGGAAGGAGAGGGTGGCGGGGGAGGGGGGAGAGAAAAAGCTAAAAAAAAAATCCATGGCTTCCATTACTTTGGCATCGGAGTGCAAGGGGGAGGGGAGAGGAGAGGGAGAGAGGGAAGGGAGAAGAGGGGAAAAGAAAGGAAAAAAAATTGCAGGTTTCCAATGGGCGACCAGATCGCAACTAGGGAGAGGGGGAGGGTGGCGGGAAAGGGGAAGGAGAGTGGGGAGAGAAAAAGGAAAAAAAAAAATCCATGGCTGCAATTCTCTGGCGTCGGAGGACGACGGGGAAGGGGAGGAGAGGGAGAGGGAGAGGGAGAAGAGGGGAAGAGAAAAAGGGAAAAAAATTTTCCCTTGGCCGGTGGCTCTGGAACTTCAGAGGTAGAGGTGCCGGGGGCGGTAGAAGGGAGAAGAAGAAGAGAAGACAGAAAAGAAAAAGGAAAGAAAGAAAGAAAAAGAAAAAAAAAGTTTTTCATCCTAAACATTTTTCTTACAACTTCTACAGTAATCTACAGTAAAATTTTAGATAAACACCCAAAAAACTCACCTTCCAAATTAGCCATAATTTGGACCATCTTTGAAACCTGGAGCTAAGTCTTTTATTTTATGCCGCTTTATAGTAAAATTGTATCGCATGAGTTGGCAAACAATAATGACATTTGTGTCGGTGAGGAAAGTTAAGGGTCTGCTTGGATTGCATTTTCCATCCGAAAATGCTATTTTCTGCAGAATGGGTCCCACAATTTTTCAATGGAAAGCATCCAACATTTTTCACAGCGTCGGAAATTACTCACCAAAAAACACTTGAACATTACAACTGTAGCAGACAAGACATATAACTGTGAAAGCCTCACTTTATTGCCTTTCTGCTAAACGGTCAGGAATCTTGCAACATCACCCATTTGGCTTAACTTTTGAATCAAAAGATAGCCTTTGAACCGTATTGCTTCTCCGCATCTAATTACTTTCCTCTTTGGAGATCTTGGCATCATTCACATCCCAAGATTTGCCTATCATCTTGCATCAGACTAGCAACCATTAAGCTTGGTCGGCTGTAGATTGTGCCGGGGGGAGCGTATTGAGCTTGGCGTGCGCTTGCTGCCACTGCGGCTCAAACGTTGCTACGTGACGGCGGTGGCTCAAGGCTGTTTCTGTGGCGGAGATACTACATACCAGGTAGGTAGCCCTTTTACTTCCATTAGATCGAAAACCTTCATTGTTGTTGAAGAGAATTACAACACTGCTGCACAAAGTGCATTCAGTAATTGTGAAAATTGAATGGGGGTGTAATTTGGGGTTAGGTGTACGGAACCACCGAAATTGAAGGCCATGCTTACCTTGGTTGTTTGGCTGCAAAAATTGATGATCCGTTTAACCAATGCAATGAGATGAGATCTTTGTATTTGTGGGTAATTTGGAGTGCACATTGTACTGAATGCACCTACATTTATGCTATTTCCCTATTGGTTCGTGAAACAAAGCTCCCTACCCTGCTTAATCCCCCATAATTTTTGGTTAGTTTGTCGATTGGCTTGGGTGTACATATCAAACTGTGGGAGGGAAATTTGCTGGTTTGCTCTGTAGTAGCGCACGATAATACTGAACCTATGTTTTGTTGTGGCCATGGGCTCTGACATACGAGTACCCCTTACGCGAGTGTGGTTACGGGTTGCAATTTTGTCTATGCTTTTCAGTACGAATCTTTTTATTACAAAACACAGATATGAAGCTTGATACGTAGAGTAGATTTGATGCCTTTGTTTGCCATACTCTTGCTTCTGAACACTCCAGTTAATGAGGTAAATCATGTTTTGTGTATTATGTGTGCCATGGATGTCCATTATTACTATCAATGCTTGTTAGCAAGTGTAAAGTAATACAACATTTTCATATCCTGAAATGTAAAAAAAAAAAAATTTATTCCATTGAACTGTGGATTCCCTTAGTGGATCCAGTTTAAGGTATTTTACAAAGTTTTTGGTTTATTTATCCAAACCACTGTGTAATGCATATCGAAACAGGCCAGATGGTTGGTTAATACTACCAATGACGTCTTTTGTTTGATGCCTTTCGGCAACAGAAAACTTTTTTGCAACATCCTTGTTTTGGTTGCATTCCTTCCAGGCATTGGCATACCCTCTGATCTGTGCTGCATCTATTTCGATCGCCTGTACACCGTTTGATGTCTTCGAGTCCCTATAAAATAAAAGGTGAAATACTTACGTTTGCCTTGTATTCATGGGATGGGATAATTAGTTTGCTTGTATATAAGTCACTGCTTTGGGTCATATTTACACGTACTTAACCTTATTTTTTCTAACAGTACCACCTATCATTTAGGAACCTCCCCTACGCCGTGTTCTAGTACGAGCATTTCTTGTCAATCAGAGAGTGGATCAAACGATCTTGACGGGTGCTTGAAGTACTATCACAATCGTACTTTAGTGCAGGTGTTTCAAAGACTGCCCTATTTGTTGTGTGGTTTTTTAATGCCTTTGCATATTGCCACTAATGGTCGACTGATTCAGCTTTATTTGGAAATTACGTGTTAGATGGCCCGAGGCAAGACTAATGATAGTGGGGGTTCTAGTGCCATTGCCAAGTGGGAATACGAAATAGAGTGCTATTATGTTCAGCTGTTGCAGGAACACAAGGAAGTTGGCAACTTGTCCAAAAATAACATAAATGCCTGTGTGTTTGAGGATGTCCGGAATAGACTGAACATGAGGTTTTGCCATAAGTCATACGACTGTGACCAAGTCAAAAGAAAGTACTACAGTTTCATGAGGGTTGCACGGCTATTCAAGGAAGTTGGTAACCAAACTGACGTAGGGTGGAATGAAACATTAAAGTGCTTCTCTGCACCAGATTATGTTTGGAGATACTATGGCCAGGTTAGGGACTTGCACTTAGTCAATCCATTTTATCAAATTGGGCAATTCATCGTCTATGTCCTGTCCAGAAGTGTCTTAATTTGATTAATTACTGTTTACGCCTAAGTTTCCACTTATATTTTGTTTAGGAAAAAGATATAAGTCTTATCAAGAATCGGCCCAGCGAACATTACTGGAATTTGGTTGAACTTTTTGAAGATATTGGTGCCCTAGGAACTTACGGCCAGTCTTCCAATGACCTACCTCTAACTGGGGAAGAGGCCCGATCAAGGCAAATGAACTATGGTAGAAATGGGGGTGACTGTACAATAGGTACTGAGGGGTCTACGCCAGGGTTGGAAATTCCAATTGATGTAGACGCTGAGAACTGCGATGCGGTCTCTGACGAGGAGCCACAACGCCGGGGTGGCAAGAAGGGGAAGCAGAAGAATAGTCGAGGTACCTCTTCTGTGCAAGAGGGTTCAAGGTCTTTGTCTGAGAAGAGAAAGCGTGATGAAATATATGATCGTGCTTACGAGGAGTTTGGCCTTGCAGCTAAGGCAAAGCGTGAATACTACTCCAGTAAGTCTGGATCATATAATTCTCCTGACCCCAATTCTCAGCACTCCGCCGCCAACTGTGTAAAAGAAGTGGACAAATTACAAACCTTCCTTCTTGAAGGCCAGGCCAATAAGGCATACGCTTTCTTTAAGGAAGATGTATGGAGGCAGATGTTTATAGCAATGTCCTCTGCCCAGAGGATTTCATGGATTAATAGCCTGTAACGTGATAGCCTGTAACGTGATCTTTGAAATCATGTTATTCTCCAGACGGAACCGATGACCTTGTACTTGAGAGCACTTGGTCTAGTTTTTAAATAGTCTGTTGTACGCTTATGTAGAACCGTCCCACGTACTAATTGTGGGTTTAGTCCAAACTTAGATGTTGTCCGAAGTTGTTGTTCATTGCTTTGTATGTCAAAACTGAAGTTTTAGAATTGGCAATGAAAGAAACAGAAGGATGGTATCTTGTGGTTAACTTAATGGCATGGCATGTTACACAATAAGTACTTCTATTACTAATGCGCAGCTGGCCTAATGAACTGGAGATGTAATGAATTTTTTCTTTTTTTGGAGTTGAAAGTCCTTTCAACATTGTAATCAGAATATTATACAACAGTAGGACTTCCTACGTCTTCTCTCTTCTTCTGGTTTTAAAAAAATCAGATGACTTCTAGCTCTCTTGCCTCTAGCTCTCTTGGCGCCGGTACTTTATGCTATTAAATCACCCAAAACTTTGCTGAAGCTGAGGAATAGAAAGTAACTATTGTTACTATGAGCATGCTAGTGCTTAAGTAAAGCTCAGAGAGTTAGTAAGGATATATCCCCTGCCGTACAAGACAAACAAGAAAAACTGGTCCTACCATATGAAGTCTGGGCAAATGCTGATATAGATCCAGTGATTTTAAGGCCTAGCATTACAAGCTTAATATACTTTTCAGACTCTGTATACAAACAACTTTAAGGGATATAAAATAGTACTAGTTTACATGAGCTTGGTTGGTACCTCAATTTGCTCGCTTCCATGATTTCCAGGTTAGATTCAGTAGTCAAAACATTGTTAGATTTAGTTGGAATTAGGGACCCCGCATAGTTTATTTGGGTACTTAGGTAAAGACTATCAATATGGCCAAAAAGAATAAACTTAGGATGCAACCCTAGTGTTCACAAATGGGTCGAGGAAATAGGACAAAACAAACTGAATAAAGGACTATATAACCGACTAAGGGTTGCAAGTTAATTTTCTTGTAAAGGACCACAGATAGTACATTTCACAGTTAGTGGCAAGTTAATTTTCATCCGAGCTACAACTATATAACTAAATGTGCAAGCTGTTTTCACATGTTGTTGCCTCTAGCTCTCATGGATTGCAATGTCCACATGTTGTAGGTTTAACTTACATATAAATAAATGTCCCACGAACTTGTTTTTATGGATTTCAGCATTGTCAGCTTGTACACTGGGTTTCCCTTTGTGCCTTATTTGTCCACCCAAATACATCTTTTGATCTCTCTCGGTTGGATATCCGTCATCTGTTGAACCTTCCAACGCGTGATGTTTAACTTTGTAGATGATAATCGGAGACCATATTGTTTGCAGATAAAAGCCACAATGCAGAATATAGTTGGAGAACAACATAGTGATTCATCGTCCGATGATGAAGAACTTGAGTTCTTAGCTTTGTTTGGTGTTAATGCACCTTTGAATGCACGCTACAATGTAGCTGGTGTGGGTGGCGAAAAGCGTCGTTTTTATGACGGTGCAAAAAGTGGACAGGACTGGATCGATGACCTTAAAGCAGGACATCATGACAGAATGCTAAATGCCATGAGGATGGATGTTCCTTCTTTCTTAAAGCTATGTGAAATTTTAGTCAACGGAAATTTCATTAAACAAGATTATCGCAAAAGGGTTCAGGCTGAAGAGGCTATAGGCATGGCTCTACATTGTGTGAGCCATGATGAACGGCATCGAAATCTTGCCGAGAGGTTTCTCCACTCCACTGAAACGATCCACAGGAATATTAAGGAGGCATTGCAAGCTATTGTGCGTTTAGCCCCGATTCTAATACGGCCGAGGAATGAGACTGGTGTGCATCCCAAGATATACAACAGCAATGCCTTTTATCGATGGTTTAAGGTTAACAGCTTCTATTGTCCTTCCAAGACCTTTTGTCCGTAGTCTTGCAAGCAATTTAACAGGATACTAGATTGTGTGGTTGTTCCCCGCTTCTAATACTAATATACACTTAGTTGTTTTCACATGGTAGGACTGTGTTGGCGCTATAGACGGAACTCTGATTCCCGCCAGTGCGCCACTAACTCGGCAACGTGTTTTTCGTAGTAGAAAAGGTGAAATTTCACAGAACGTGCTAGCTGCTTGTGACCACGACATGCGATTCACTTATATTTATGCTGGTGTTGAAGGGAGTGCTCATGATGCTAGAGTTTTTCAGCATGCTGTGTTGTCCCCTGATTCTTCATTTCCAATGTCGCCTGCAGGTTAAGTTATCCTTCCTAATGTTTTGTCTTTTCACAATTGTGAAACTGGTTTAAGTTCAACTGATTGTGTAAGCTCTCCGGGCCTAAGTAACATGGTTTCCCTTCATCTATGTCCTCAACTAGGTAAATACTATCTTGTTGACTCGGCTTACAAGAATATGCCTGGTTTTTTGGCCCCGCATAAGGGCCACAGATACCAACGAGACCAGTTTGGCGGGGGATCTGGTGGACCAAGAGGCAAGTATGAGCTTTTCAATCACCGTCACTCGCAACTCCGCGATGTCATTGAGCGGACCTTCGGCGTGCTAAAGGCTAGATTCCCAATCTTGAAAGGGCCAATGCCAAACTACTTGATGAATAGACAAGTAGAATTGGTAATTGCCTGTTGTGTATTACATAACTTTATCAGGGATGAGCATCCGCATGATGAGTTGTTTGCAAGGGAGTCCGGGGAAGATGAAGAAGATTATGCGGATCCGGGTGCACAACCCCAGCAAATTGACTTATCTGCTGCAGCACAGCGCAATTGGAATAGTTTTCGGATGGCCATAACTGATCACATGTTCGACCACCGGAATGGGAGATATGTTCCACACTAGTATGCCTGTGGTGTGCCAGTTTGATGCTCAAACTTAGCTTCAAGTGTTTTTGTACTATATGAAATATTTGTACGTAATGGCTAAAACTGTAGCGGGGAACTGATGTACCTTTTGCATTCCAATTTGCCTTTATTTTGGATATTCTGGACTGATCGCTATGTAACCTTGTGCTAAGATATGTGTTTTCTCTGTTTACACATGGCCCTAGTATTATGGTTTTGCATAACCAGATTTTATTCTCTGTTCGATTGCTCCACCTTTGCTCGAAACTGATTCAACAGTGTTAGGTCTCTTTGTCCTACTGGTAAACCTCGGTGCCTGCAAAATTTGTGATAGTGAATCTGTTTGAAATAGTGGAAATATGAGGGATATAATGAGTAATGCATCAGACTTACATTTGTAAATTTTTTGGCCATGTGATTCTCTACGCCACCAAAGGCCATTCATATTCCCAGACAAACATCGGCTCCGGTGTTTCATTTCGGAGTTGCGCCAGTGTTTCCCTGGAACGCAAAAGGCCATTCTTATTCCCAGTAAAACACCGGCGCCGGTGTTTCGTCCAGGAGTTTCGCCGGTGTTTCCCTGGAACCCAAAGGCCATTCTTATTCCCAGACAAATCTACGGCGCCGGTGTTTCATTCCGCTGTTGCGCCGGTGTTTCCCTGAAACGCAAAAGGCCATTCTTATTCCAAGGAAAACACCGGCGCCGGTGTTTCGCCCTGGAGTAGCGCCGGTCTTTCCCTGGAACCCAAAGGCCATTCTTTTTCCCAGGAAAACACCGGCACCGGTGTTTCATCTGAGGGTCGTGCAGGTGTTTCCCTGGAACACAAAGGTCAAAATACATAAAATAACACCGGCGCCGATTTTACTCTTCTTAAGATGCGCCGGTGTTTCTCTGACATACAGATAATGAACTTTGGCTTTCGAGCATTGGCTTTTGACCGAATTTCTAATTTCGACCGCAATTGTCTAAACCAAACCTTCAATATACTCTTCGCTTCGCCGCTTCAGTCTTCCTCGCTTCAGCCCAATTCATTTGTTTTGATTGTCATTTCTCAGCTGCTACCGATCAATTCAGCTCAGCTGGGTATTGGTAATCCCTTTTTCCCTTTTTTTCCTTTCATCTTCGCTGCTTCACATTTGGTTGCTGGGTTTGTAGCCTTCGCCGGTTCATAGCCTTCTGTCCTCTCCGCCCTCTTCCGTCCTCTTCGCCGTCGCTTCATTTCTCGGCTACTACCCATCTCAGCTTATACCAGGTTTGTTTATCATTTTTCCCTTTTTTTTCCTTTCGTTTTGGAATACTGGGTTTTGGTTGCCCTTCCGTCCCCTCAGCCCTCTGTATAATGTTTATGTACTGCTGTAATTTTTGGGCATATGATCCTTATTAACTTGTCATTGCAGCAGCAGCTAAAAGATTATATTGTAGGCTGATCTGCCTAAATCATTTTTTTTTTGGTTTGTCCTAAATTAGATAAGCTGATTAACCTAAATCAAATTAGATAAGCTGTCAGCCATCTTGCATCCCTGCAATTTTCATTTTTTTTGACTCGGTAGATAATTTGGTTGCCCTGTTGTTGAGTTGCGTCGTTGCTGAAACTGGAACTTAACAGGGAGGTAGACTCCCTGTTAATGTTTTTGGCTGACAATGAAAAATGTCAATTAATTGGTGGTCAGGTATTAGATGTTGGTACTAAACTGTTGAATTCCCAGTACTTCACTGCTAAATTCCACCAACGGCCTCAGTAAAAGTCTTTTTCTTTTCGTATTATCTGAAAACTGGATTAAAAAAAAAGGAAAAAAAAGTCCTCGGACTTTCAGTTGGACAGCCTATCATATGGTCCCTTGTGTCACTTAATTCAGTAATTGCTTTCCGTAGGCATTGTGGAGTTGTATTATAATTTGATATTGAAGCATGTAGAAAGTTTAACTCTGATTCAAGAACTTCCATTTGGCGAATTGGGATGAATTTTTGACACGTTTGATTACTTGGTGAAGTGAAGTGAGAATTTGACAGAAGCTTCCAAAACATGTTTTTCAGTTGTTGAACAAATCTTCTTGTTTGTCTTGTCAGGTTAATATAACAGGTTAACATAGATATAATAACCATGACTCTTTCAATAATAATCTCATACTACCATTTATCATAGTTGCCAGTCTTTCAATCTTTAGCTAATATAGGTAAACACTTAATCCTATAATTCGAAAACTGTAATAACCAAAGTGCAGTGACACAAAGATTCTATGATGAAACAGAATTTGATTTTCTGTACAGCGAGGTTCTTTTCTTTCTTTGGCCAAAGCTTTTTCTGCTTCTGTCTATAAGACAAAATGTTTATACATATCCGGTTTCTGTCCTTTTGGTTTATATTCTTCAAATCATCTTTTCTACAATCCAGCATTAGTGTATTTCACAGAAGCTCAAATGCTAGTCCACTTATTAAATAATATAAGTCCCTTGCTAGGCTCTTGCTACTAAATCGTTCCGTGACGTCCTGTTTCTGAAAGCCCTTTTACTTCCATTAGATCGAAAACCTTTTGTCCGTGGGTCACAATCGAAAACCTTTTGAGGAGATTAATTAGGTGTTGTTTGATTTAATCAGTTTTGGTCAACGAAGCAACGTAGCAAACTTGAGTCAGTTGACAATGCCACCTAGGAATACAAAAAGAGGCAAATGAAAGAGGAGTCGGGACCAAAACAGCGGTGCTAGCACCAGTGCAGGCCCAAACTTCGATGTTAGTAGGTTCAGTTCAGTTGAAAATCAAGATTGGTATGTCGTTCGTGCTAATAATACAGTTCTAGTTGAAGTGGACCTTGATCCTATCTTTGATGGGAAATTTCACTTTCGAGAACAGTTTGCAACAATGGGGTGGGACTGTATGTTGAATCTACCTCGACGGTATTACCTGAATTTGGTGCTGCAATTCTATGCTAACATCTCGAATAAAGGCAGTGTCAATTCTGTAGAACTACAGAGTTATGTGAAAGGGGTACATATAACTCTAACGAGACAGACTCTGTCTGAGATTTTAAGAGATGATGACGAGGGTCCCGTGTTTGAACATGGAAAGTACATAGTCCGAGGGGATCCAACATGGCAATTCGAGGTCACTCTCCCTAAGTATACCAGTAGCTTTAATTCTTTTAAAACCATAGCGGATCCTGTCACGGGGGACTTAAGAATGGAATTAGCACCTATTCCCACTAAGAGTCTTACGCTCCGGCACAATTTATTGGTATATTTGTTGAACCACAACATTCTGCAGGCTTCAAGCAGCAAGAATGAAGTCCGGGTAATGGATGTGTATTTCCTAGACAAATTAGAGGCTGGTTTAGGCAATGTATCAGGGATTCCGATATCCGCAATCATACTCGGTGCCATGTCAAGAACTGCAGTGTTTAAGGGGGCTAAGAAAGCACTACCCTATGCTAGGACACTAACGCGTATCTTTGAGCACTTCGGTGCAAATTTGATAGGTGAATCGTACAACACTGCATCAGCAATAGTGAACCAAGCCACAATCAACCGAATTGCCTATCGCAATGAAACGGAATTGGGTGAGAAAGAACAACAAGAAGAGGGCGAAAACAGGCAGGCCGCAACTGATGCAGGGTCTTCTCAGGCTACAAATGGGCGAACGATTCATGACATGATTGAAGCTGTGATCACTGAGATGCGTTCAATGCGTGAAGTGGTTGATCGGTTGGATGGAAGAGTAAATGCAGTCGAGGGGCGATTGTCTGCGATCGAAGACAGAGTGGAGGCATGGAGTGGCGGTCAAAACACAAGCCGAGTGGGGCGAAATGAACACGAAAATTAGTCACAGGCTATAATCTTTGTTTTTAGATTATTCTTTTGTAGCTAATGTGCTAGGCATATGTTACAAGTCTAACACAGTTGACATGTCAATATATTGATTTGCTATATGACATTAGGGACTAAAGGAATGTTGGTTATGAGCTGCTGCATATCCTTGCTTTCATTTGTAGCCTTATCCGTAGGTTGCAATTTTACTCCGTACTATGGCCAGGTGTAGAATGTCATGATGAAATGGCTGAACCTGAGGTATGAATAACAGACATTGTTATTTCAATGTAGGACTTATTTTTATATCTGCTGCATTTATCAATGGATTCCTGTCAATTTTTGTATGCCCCCGTTCATAATGGCCACTCATGCTAATTGACTGGGGCCTCTGTTTAGCTTTGCAACCAGCAATCTGCCACTTTTAAGCCAATCCTTTGTTGCACTTCGTAACATTGGGCCTGTTTAGCAACATTACCCAGGCAAAACTGCACCTTTTAGTTCCACGTCTATAGCAAACGCGAGGAATGTTCATAGGCAGTTTTGAAATGATCATTGCAATCTCAGGTCAGAAAACTACCCTATTCGCTTGGCGTGCCATTGTTTTATGTTCTGGTTTTCATAAAAGGCTCATGCAGGAGAATTTGGATGCTGATTTTAATTTAGTGCCCTCGTAGCCTTCACCTTTGCATATTATAGATCCAGATCATAGTCCCAATTCTCCTGACCGTTACAGCCTTTTATACTTATTTTAAATCGCTTGCTGAGACTATGTTTCAGATAAGGCAATTGATTGCCTAACCAACAATCAAAAGGTTGGCGCCATATTTTCCAGTGAAATTTCCAGCAATCCAAACAACATACTTGAACAAGTGCAATCCAAACAAGTTTCCATGTTTTCCGTCGGAAAACAATAGTGATTTTCCATCGGAAAATCGAAATCCAAACGCCACCTAAATTTGTGGCTACGATAAGGCGATTCTCAGTAGACATAGCAGCTTGTGGGACCTAGATAGAACTCTATCCAAGTGTATGAAGTCTAAAGTTGCTCTGGGCGGTGCCCTGAACGAGAGATAGGCCAAGCTCAATAGAAAAGTTGCAGGTGCTCCTAAGGCATCCTATCTTCTGCGGCCTGTTCTTGCTGCTAGTTTATGTTCAAGCATGTTCAAACCTTGTTATGGCTGGTTCCATAGTTAAGTTTCTTCCAGGATTTGAAGGACCCCTCCCCTTTGAACTCGAAACCGGGTGAGCCACTAAGCATAACATATATATAATAACAGTAGAAATTAACATTGATCAAAACTTAGAAGAAATAGTTGATCCATTTTCTGATATTATCAGGTATATTGGAGTTGGTGAATCAGAGGATGGGCAGCTCTTCTACGCTTTTATCAAGTCAGAGTCAAATCCTCAATCGGATCCTCTTATCCTTTGGTTAGATGGAGGCCCTGGCTGCAGTTCATTCAGTTCACTTTTCTTTGGGATAGGTGAATTCTAATGCCTTACACTTTGCATTAGGTGTCACCAAAAAAAAAAAGAACAATTGCGCCACTATTTTGATCTTGATTTTGTATAATCTTGAAACTCTGCAAATAGCTTTTCTGGTTGAAACTCTGCAAAAAAGACAAAAGACGTTGTCTGGTTGACGAAGCTTTATGTAAGGTTTTTTGTTTTGTTTTTTTTTTTTGGGTAAAAATATTAATTTTATTGAATAGCATCCATTTGTCGCCGGTAGCAACTGCTACAAACATCTGTACAATAACTAACTACACACTCACATCAAATTAAAAAGCCCAAAATATTAATCAAGCTCCAAAAACACGCACCTAAATATTTTTTCATATGCATTACTACAATAAAGCTTTTGAAAAACATTCCTAAAAACAGCTAATTCAAATGGAGCCATAATCTTTATTTGTCTTTAATGTTCAAGTGATGATGACTGATAAACTGGAGTGCCAGCATTTGATCAAGTCACTGGCCCGTGATTTTCTGTTGCAGGACCAGTAATTTTGGAGCCAGTGTCGTTCGATGGCACTCTGCCCAAGTTGGTATTAAATCCCTCTACTTGGACCAAGGTAAACTCAAGAATTGAGTTTCTCTTTTCTTTTATTTTATTTTCTTGCGAGAGAAAAAGAGATTTAAGTTGATGAGTATATCTTAAGACTCATAGAAGTGTTACATGAAAAGGTTATTGAGAAACATATATAAATAATATTCCAAATTTTTTCTTTTTTCCTTTTTTTTTTGAAATAATGTTCAAATAATCTTTATCCAAACAAACCTAATTTTGAAGATTAAGAATTCGAGTTGACTGCAAGGTTGAGAATCATTTCTTGTTACTTGTTAGGTTGTAAGCATCATCTTTCTGGATTCACCAGTAGGAACGGGTTTTTCTTATGCTAAGACTGCACAAGCTTCTCAATCTTCTGATTTACTAGCCTCTGATCAAGCTTATGAATTTATCAGGAAGGTACACGCCCATCACTCAGCTAATTAATGAATTGTAAGGCTTCATGGAATGTTGGACAATTACTAATCAGGAAAATGCCATATTTGTCTCTAGACCCTTTATTATGCAAAAAGACCAATGTACTATCATTTAATTATTTTCCTTCTGAATAGTGGAATCCTGCATGGTCTGCCCAAAATTGCCTCCATTGGATTCAAGTTCTCTATGAAAACGGTTTTGATTGTATGGAACAGTTGACAGTGGAAGATGAATAAAAGTGACATCAATAATAATTGGCTATGGTAGTTGATAGGGTGAAACATCTCAAGAGAGCCCATCAAAGAGTCCAATATGTAAATTAGGAATCCAACTCTAACCCAAAAGTTTAAGTCATTGGATCTTGGGCCCTTACTTATATATTAATCGCTCTTTCTCCATCTCACGGATCATTGTGGAACGTAATCTTTTACTCATGAACTTAACAGTAGTTTCCGCAGTTAGCGTCATGGGAGCTATAGTAGAGGAGGAGGTTAGGCATGTGGCTCTTGCATGGGGAAAGATCCCAAAGTCTCGTGAAAGGCGGCAATCTCTAGAATGGAATATCCCATTCACAGTGTTTAGTTAGTGAAATGTTCTGATACAGGCTCCTATGATAATTAGTTTAACATGTATAATGAAATATTCTATCTCTTGTACAAACTTGTCCCATATCGATAAACTTACAGTTTTACCTTAAAAAGATAGTGGAAGATGACTAATTTTGAATTTGATGCTTACAATTCAATTTTGGGTACAAATTTCAATAAGCGCGGCAATTTGTTGTCTTTTTGCATGTTGTTGTATCTTAATGTCTACAATTGGTTTGCTAGTGCCTATGGTACACAGTGCAATTACAATTGCCTTTTATAGAGGCTCGGGTGGGCGATATTTATTACGTTTTTACCAATTTGAACCTTGAGTTAAAAGCTTAATTTCCTTTGAAATGGGAAAGAAATTATAGTTAAAAAGATGTTTACCTTTTACAAGATTGCTTTTGATAGTTGATTATACTGCAGTGGCTACATGATCACCCAGAGTACAAGTCGAATCCATTCTATGTTAGTGGAATCTCGTATGGGGGCATTCCTGTTCCAATATTAACTCAACTTATATCAAATGGTAAGATTTTTTCAATGTGGCTCTTTACCCTGGGGAAGTTTTTTGGTTGTGTTACAATCTAATTATTGAAATTGTTATGCATCTACACAGGCATTGTAAGAGATCTGAATATACTATAAATGCTCTCTGTAAGCTTGTAGTATATGCGAAGTCTCTTTAGGTAGGAATATAGTTGCCACCTTAAGCTAAATGGGTTTTATTAATATAATGCAGAGCTTTAAGAGGGGGAAAAAAGGTTAAAAGTTCCCTCAAAAATTTGCAGGCTTTTTATTCTTTTCTGTCCAATGTTAAGTAATAAGATGCTCCAGAACAAAGCAAGAAAACATTTCTTTGACCAGTTCAGAGTTCTACACTATCTCCTGCCACAAGATGATCAGTTGAAGTTTGCTAAATACAGAGAGTATAGGATCAATGCTTTGTTGCTCTATGACTAGTAAGGCACTAAAACTTGCATGTATTTTGGTGTTATTCCAGGAAACGAGGACGGCATTGAACCATGTATTGATCTTAAGGTTTGTACCTTTGTTGATCTTCTCTTTTCTAGTCTACCTAATCTTGATTGATTACATACTATTTGGAGAAAAATTTATCATCCTGAGTTTAAAACTGAGACGTTTCCATTTATGGTTTCAGGGATACATACTTGGAAATCCAGTGACGAAAGCTTCAGGACTTCTGAACTATAGGGTTCCGTTTGCTTATGGGATGGGGCTGATATCTGAGGTAACTTATTTCTTTTGTTTGTTACCTACTGATATTTTAGAACACTATCATTTGTCACGTGCATTCTTACAACGTAAAATTACCCTGATTTTCTTATTGACCTGTATATTTACAATGCAGTCCTTGAAGGTTAGCTGTAAAGGGGAATATGAAATCATAGATCCTAGTAATCCAGTGTGTTCGAAAAATATGCAGGCATACAATGAGGCAAGCAATCATATCTATGCAATTTTTATGTGACTCTATTTTCAAAAATTAGGCAAGGCCTAATGGATTTACTTAAAGCGCCGCCTAAACTCAAGAAAGAGGGTCAGAGTTAAGGATTTTTAGTATAACCGTTTCTGAATAGTGTAATATCATTTGAAGAAGCAGTAATTCATTGTAACTTACTCGTACAATTTCGTAATAGAGTTTCAGTTAATGTTAGGGGCTTACACGAGCACTGATCGAACATCATATTTCTGTTGCGAAATTGTAAAAGTTAACAATGAATTACTCTAATTTATTCAAACAATAACACACTTTCCAGAAACGGTTGTACTGACAATTGGTTCCTACCCCTTCCCTTTAATTTGTGGGCTACAAAAGGTGGGAAGAATCAGAAAAAAGGAACAGGCAACCAGAATGATGGTGTTAATAATTTTCTTTTGCAGTTGGTTCGTAATATTGACGATGAACAGATCTTGATTCCCGTATGTCATCCCCTTTCACGAGAGCCAAATAAATTATTTACTGGTGGGAGATCCATTATGCAAATGTTGTATGAGAAGTTTGAAGAGCTAGACGTTCGGGAATCTACTCCAGTCAAATGTCGAGTAAGATACTACTAGTATCGTTCTATGTAAACTCGCGGATAAGAGCATCAGTTCTTGGTAGCACAACTGATCGCCGTTTCTTTTGTTCACTGGCAATCGTAGATGGAATGGGTTAAGCTCGTTGAGCACTGGGCTAACAACAAAAGTGTCCAAGAGGCCCTCCATGTGCGAAGGGTATGTCTAAATCGAGCACTATGGTATGTAGCATTTGAATGCCGAAGCAAGCCTGAACTGATTTCTGTAATCACATTGCAGGAAACTATCGGACAGTGGTTAAGATGCAACGATACCTTGCCATACATAGAAAATGCAGGGAGTGTTGTATCATATCATGCAAACCTTAGCACTAAAGGTTATAGATCCCTTATATACAGGTTTGGTACCTAACTCTAAATCTTGATGCATGTAGATTAACAGCAGTGATTTTAAGTACCGAAAGTGGAGTACTTTGTGATGCAGTGGTGACCATGATCTGATGGTACCGCACATTGAAACTCAAGCATGGATAAGATCTCTACATTACCCAATTATTGACGATTGGAGGGAGTGGATTCATCAAGGCCAAGTTACCGGGTTGGTTCAAGATTGAAAATGTTCCTTTCTTGATTACCATTAACACGAGATAAAAGATAACTTTACCCAACTCATCTAAATTTGTTCTGTTTTCCTGCTCCCAGCTATACAAGGACCTATGCAAATAGGATGACATTTGCAACAGTGAAGGCAAGAAATTCCTGTTTCTATTGCTTCAATGCAAGATTTGTTCACATGGCAACAACTAACAACATGGTTAGAACATTCTTGGGACTAACTAGCACCCCTTTTTCTTTTTCTTTTTTTGGGTGAAGGGAGGAGGCCATGTTGCTTATGAGTTCAAGCCTGCCGAATGCAGAACTATGCTTGAGAGAAGGATATCGTATCAGCCTCTCTAATCAGTTGGCATATGGATATGAACATCTTTGATCACTTCCGAGCATCAAATGTTCCACTCTTAAATATAAATTGTTGTGACTTTGGGTCATGAGACGCTTCTACTCCAAGTCTCCAATGGATTGCCTTCTTATCGAGATATGATTAGCAGAAAAGTGAATAAAATGTAGTAGTTAAAATGGGAATCACGTTAGCCTCCAAACCTTTCTATATGACTGTTGAAGCTTTTACTTTGAAAATGTGTCATTGAATTAAATTTCCTCAATTTTGCAATAAATAAAATTTTGAATTCACAGGAAAGTACAGGTTTGGCAAAGAATTCAAATATTTTTTTTAAAAAAATTGTTACTCCATTAAACATGAATGGAGGGAATCTACCAAAGCATTTAAAAGGTGCAGAGGAGTAGGAAAAGGAATTTCTTATTCATAATTGAAAAGCAATTTTCTTGAGAACACTTTTAAAAACTAAAGAATATCAAAAGAATAAATCCCTCATGTCTAGGATTGTTCTAATTACTTTTTCAGCAAAACTATAACTCAAAAGTACCTTAAAAGCTTCTTTTTTTTTTTTTTAAGATAGCTCCAAATTACCTGTTTGTGGTCACGGATAATCTGGTCATCAAAGGATTACACTTGACTTACACTTGAGTAGATTCAATCTTTAGAAATTCAATAGGTCAAATTGTGCTACCCATCTCAAAAAGTGGTGCGACTTAATCTAGACTATTGAATTTTTAAAAATCGGATCTTCCAAGTTTTGGCTGAACGTGTTAAGGGTATCAGGATCTCTCTATTTATGATGAGCTTGGCAACATCGTTCAAATCCTGCTAGTGCTAAGGGGAATGGGGCACATATGGGTGCACGGGCTCAAGTTTTTGCCTACTCATATGGGAAGGAGGAATGCCAGGCTCAATCAATATGGGAAGATGAGACGTGCCCAATCAACAAAAACCTCGAGGAGAGATAGAAGGTGAAGCGTGACGGAGAAAACAGAGAATAGAGTTTGAACATGTATTGGGTGGACTCTTTCTGTGTATGAAAGAAAGAAGGCAAGGTATGATGCAGAAAAGCACAGAACGGATGGCGACTGAAACATGGTTAGACCTCAAGGTCCTCAACTCTTGATCTGTACTTTGATCAAACTTCAAAGGAGGTAGTGCAAATAACCCTTTAATGTTTTAAACAAGTCATTTTCTTTTCTTTTCTTTTTTTTGTTATTTGAAGGAAAACATTTACAACAAAAAAGAAAAAAATAGTTATGTAAGTGAACTTTACATGCGTTACAGTTTGTGAAATTCGTCAATTCTCTCTAGAATTCTGTTCGGTGGATTGAACATAAGCGCAACATTCCACAACATCATCTTAGTAACACCTAATCAAATAAACTTCTACTTCTCGTGAAAATCAATGTTCAAAAGCACATCGGGTTATCAGATGAACTTCCACACAAGGGTAAAATATATCTTGACAGATAAAAGGTATTCTAACAGTTCAAAGAAATCTCAAGTCTCCAATCTGCATAATCCAATTAAGGAACTAATTATTAATGGATCATTGCAAGAAGTCTGATTTTGACCTGAAATGATGATGGACGACCAAAACTATCAAGTACAAAGGCTGATTCATTCACTCTGCCTCTGACCCAAAACTGGAATATCTTCGTAACGCTTCTGTAGTGCAATATTTATGAATTTCAGTTAAACATCCATGAAGACCACGACGAAGGTAAAGCAGACATATCTATCATTACATAAAGCAGGAAAGTAAAAGACTAGAAGCATCCATTTCTAGAAGCAGAGAAGAATATTGACTATAAAAGACACAATTTACAGAACACGAGCCAAATAACATGCAGGTTTAATTTCAAATGCTCACTCAATTATGATACTTACCAACCCAACTCGAATAGGGACCAAATACAGTTCTAGACACAATTTTCAAAGCTTACTTTAATCCGGCAAGTACCTATGATCACTCAATAGAAACTTTGATGGCAGATTTTGAAAATAATAATTAGCATGATATCATAAGCATTTCAGCTATAGCATCACACATAAAAATCTTAATCCTGTTTTGCATGATCTAATAAAAAACTTATCTGAACAATTCTTACTAAGAAGCAACCATATAAAATTAGAGTTCAATCTAATTCAGTTGATTCACTGCATGTTCTTTAGTAATCAACAGTTTGACTTGGTCTTTAAGTGTTCATGAATGTTCAATTAGTCAAATAGCTAACTAAAATCAGAAAATAAATCTTTGAAAAGATGGATCTAAATTCAAAGGTTCCTATACATCAATCAAGCATGGTACAAGTCTAAGGACAAGGAACACATGGTAAATCATCATTTGGTGCCACACTGGATAACATCGTTGTCACGCCCCGAGCCCGCACGTGCCCGTCACATGACACCCGCCGTACTCCCAAGTCCCACTCAGGAATACAAGGCTACATTAACTAATTTAACTTTGACAGTACTAAACAATTTAACTAAATAAAGTGCGGTACGAATTACATATAAAAGGACGTCTACGAATAATCAAGACGTTGTACATTTATTCTCCAATTGAAACAGCGGAAACAAAGGTAAATAAAACCAACAACTGGATGTAGCCAGCCTGCCAACTTCTATTCATCTAAAACTAATAAAAGTCATCTTTAGGGTCTTCTACGTAAACCAATTCATACTCTTCAGAATCTGCAAAAATGATAAGAAGTGGGTTGAGCGACACATCGCTCAATAGGTAATATTTACCCCTCTGTTGGACCATGCACTCTTCGTTTTATAGATACATATACTGTTAAGAGAATATAAGTATTGTTGTAAATAATAAATTAGTAAGGGTATTCTTGTAAATAGTTTGTTAGGTTTGTACTCCTATAAATACTAGTTGATCACTCATAATACGGTGACTAGATGTTTTCCTCCCAAAATACCGGTTAATATGGTATCAGAGCAAAATTCCTAGGGTTAGGGTTAAACATCTAGTCAAAAGTACTGTTCAGCTGCACTGTTCACGCCGTTACTGTTCACGGTGCAGTACTGTTCACGCCGTTACTGTTCACACATCACTGTCATCTCGAGTTTTGACCCTTTCTTTGGTTTGACGTGCTATTCGCTATGGTTGAAAGGTTTGTTAATGCGGTTAACAATGACCAAATTGAATCGAATTTTTCAGCACATGGGTCCCAGAAGACTGTTACTATATCTGAGAAAGATTATGTTAAATTCCTACAATACCAATCTACAAATCACGCATCTCTTCCCTCTACTTCTTTAGCACAAAAAGGTAATGACTCATGGATTATTGACTCCGGGACTACTGATCATATGTCAGGTACCTATAAATTTTTTTCTAATTTTCAAGAGTCTACTCCCTTTCCTCATGTTACTTTAGCTGATGGATCTAACACTAAAGTTAAAGGACTAGGCACTGTAGAAATTAATCCATCACTTCCGCTGTCTTCTGTTCTTTACGTACCCAATTTGCCCTTTAATCTAATGTCTGTTAGTAAGCTCACTAAATTTCTACAGTGTACAGTTACTTTTTCTCCTGATTTTGTTGTCATTTAGGATTTGAAGACAAAGAGGACGATTGGTGGAGGGCATGAGCATAATGGTCTTTACTTTCTCAACTTCAATGGTCCAATAGCATGTCCAACTACTGTTTCTCCTCTTGAAATTCACTGTCGTTTAAGTCATCCGTCTTTACAAAATTTGAAAAAGTTGGTTTCTACTTTGAGTCAATTATCTTCGTTAGAATGTGAGTCTTGTCAGTTAGGAAAGCATCATCGTGTTTCTTTTGCTCCTAGAGTCAATAAACGGGTTTCTGAACCTTTTTTGTTAGTTCATTCTGATGTTTGGGGTCCTAGTCGAGTCACTTCAAAATTAGATTTTAAATATTTTGTAATCTTTATTAATGATTTTTCAAGAGTTACATGGTTTTATTTAATGAAAGATCGTTCAGAACTATATTTCATTTTTTGTGCATTTGTTGCAGAAATAAAGAATCAATTTGGTTTGTCGGTACGTATATTTTGCAGTGATAATGCGAAAGAATATTTTTCCACTCCTTTTAATACCTTTATGAGTAAGTCTGGTATTATTCATCAGTTCTCTTGTCCTCACACTCCACAACAGAATGGAGTTGCTGAAAGAAAAATTGGACATTTAATCGAAATTGCTCGAACACTGTTGTTGCACATGAATGTGCTCAAACAATTTTGGAGTGATGCAGTTCTAACTGCATGTTATTTAATTAATCGCATGCCATCTAATATTCTTGGAGGTCAATTACCTCATTCCATTCTTTTTCCTCATGTACCTGTGTTTAAATTACCTCCTCGTATTTTTGGATGTGTGTGCTTTGTTCATCAGCTTACTCCCGGAGTGGATAAATTAGATTCTCGTGCTATTAAGTGTATTTTCTTAGGATACGCACGAGCGCAAAAAGGGTATAGATGTTACAGTCCAGTTTTAAATCGATTTTTTACTTGTGCTGATGTTACTTTCTTTGAATCCACTCCATATTTTATCAAACACAGTATGCCTTGTGAGTTAGACCAGTGTCCCTTATTACCTGAGTTATCTAGTCCACTAGATTCCATAGCTCGATTATCTCGTCCTCATCTTCAAGTTTACTCTCGTCGTTCCATGGTTGAGAAAGTTCCTGATATGCCACGCACTTCACCAATTAACTCTCAATCTTCAAATCCAGGTATGACGCCCTCATCTGAGTTAGATCTTCCTATTGCTTTACGCAAAGGTAAGAGACATTGTACTTCCCATCCTATTTCTAATTTTGTTTCTTATTCTCGTCTCTCTATGTCATATTCTTCTTTTGTTGCTTCCCTTGATTCTATCTTCATTCCTAAGTCTATTACCTATGCTTTTAATCATCCTGGTTGGAGATTAGCTATGTAAGAAGAGATGTCTGCTTTGGAACAAAATGGTACTTGGGATCTTGTCCCTCGTCCTTCAGGTAAGCCTGTCGTTGGTTGTAAATGGGTGTACACTATAAAAGTACAGCCTAATGGTTCTATTGATAGATTGAAAACTCGTCTGGTAGCTAGAGGATTTACTCAAGTGTATGGAGTAGACTACTTAGAAATATTTTCTCCTGTTGCAAAGACTACCGCGGTTCGTCTTCTTATCTCTTTGGCAGCAACTTACAATTGGCCATTGCATCAGTTGGATGGGAAAATTGCATTTCTGCATGGAGATTTGGAAGAAGAGGTATATATGGAACAACCTCCTGGATTTGTTGTTCAGGGGGAGAATTCGCGGTTGGTTTGTCGTTTGAAAAAATTCTTATATGGATTGAAACAGTCTACGATGGCCTGGTTTGGCCGGTTTAGTAGTGTTTAGTGTTGTCATGGAATTCGATTTGACAAGATGTGGAGTAGATCATTCTGTATTTTATCGGCATTCTAATGTTGGTAAAATTTTATTAGTTGTTTATGTGGATGATATTGTGATTGCAGGTGATGATGTTGTGGGGATCCAGAAACTTAAATCCAATTTGCAGGCGAACTTTCAGACAAAGGATTTAGGTCATCTACAGTATTTTCTGGGTATTGAGATAGTTCGGTCTAAATATGGAATTTATTTATGTCAAAGAAAATATGTACTCGATATGCTGAGTGAAACTGGGATGTTAGGTTGCCGACCTGTGGATACTCCTATGGATCCTAATGTGAAATTAGTAGGAGATCAAGGTACATTACTAGATGATCCTAGGTAATATCGAAAACTTGTGGGTAAATTAAATTATCTCACTGTAACGAGACTTGACATTTCGTTTGCAGTGAGTGTTGTGAGTCAATTTCTTGATACCCCTCGTACTAGTCATTGGGATGCTGTTATACGGATTCTCAGGTATCTTAAGAGTGCTCCTGGAAGAGGGTTGCTGTATCAAAATCATGGACACACTGATATTGAAGGATATAGTAATGCAGATTGGGCTGGTTCTGCCTCAGATCGAAGATTGACCACAGGATATTGTGTATTTATTGATGGTAATTTAGTGTCGTGGAAGAGTAAGAAGCAAACAGTTGTCTCCAGATCAAGTGCAGAATCTGAATATCGCGCTATGGCTCACACTGTGTGTGAGTTGGTTTGGTTGAAGAGCCTGTTACTCAGCCTATGAATTTAGTGTGTGATAATCAGGCAGCTGTTCATATTGCGTCTAATCCAATGTTTCATGAAAGGATAAAATATATTGAAGTTGATTGTCATTTCATTCGAGAGAAATTGCTTGACGGAGTTATCAAGACATCTCATGTACCGTCTGTAGATCAATTGGCTGATGTGTTTACCAAGAGTTTAGGGGGCTCTAGGGTGAAATACATTTGTAACAAGTTGGATGCTTATGATATATATGCTCCAACTTGAGGGGGAGTGTTAAGAGAATATAAGTATTCTTGTAAATAATAAATTAGTAAGGGTATTCTTGTAAATAGTTTGTTAGGTTTGCACTCCTATAAATACTAGTTGGCCACTCATAATACGGTGACTAGATGTTTTCCTCCCAAAATACCTGTTAACATATACAAATATAAGTATAACTCAAATCGTTTGCATATCATTCACATCCATAATTTTGAAAGTAACGTCATTTGTAAAGCAATCAGCAGTAAATAAGGACAAGCAATTTAAAAGCATCTTATTGATAGTTGTACATGAGAAATTGTAAAGTCATAAATCATTTCGTCTCAAGTCACAAATCTCTTCATATCCATTCGTAAATCAACTCATATCAATTCATAAGTCTCATTTCAAATCAGTTCATAAATCATTCCATCAGATCAGCTCATAACAAGTACATGAAATGACCGGCTACTGAGTACTCAGCCTAGAGATTAGACCCCTTCTAGGTGGGCGACCAATAGATTTCATGACTATCGATTGATCTCATTTCATTCTTGGGTCAATCGGCCGGACTTTATACCAGACTAACATGACCTTATCAATCGACTGGATTTTATACCAGGCTACCATGACTTTGTCAATCGGTCAATCGGCTGGGTTTTATACCAGGCTACCATGACCTTGTCAATCGGCTGGGTTTTATACCAGACTACCATGACTTTTTCAATCGGTCAATCGATTGGACTTTATACCAGGCTACCATGACCTCCCCAATCGGTTGGGCTTTATACCAGGCTACCATGCGCGTTAGACAGGACTATAGCCCCTACCGTCTATTCCATGACTGCTCTGAGTTTTACTTGTCAAAATTCATTCATATACCGTATACATAACTCTTTGCTTTCATAAAAGATTCAGCTCATTTTGTATATAAGAACATATCCAAACATTTCAAATAAGTCACATGGTCCATTTTTGTATAGTAAAATATAACTTTCATAAGTATCCAAGTAAAGCATTTAATCAAACACCTTTCAAGTCAACTAAACAAAATCGGATTGAAAACAAGAATTTCGTTTTGCACATTTGAAATCTCAGAAGGGTAAGTACCACCTACCTTCATCTGGCTGCTCGAGTGAAACTATCTTAGATCTTTTAAACTGGTACCATACCTATCAAATGCATAGGTTTCCTAATTAGTTGTTATTTCCTATAAATGCATAAATATACAAACTCTGAGTAAGTCAAATATTCGTGTCTAAACTATTATATGAATCCTAATAACATCTTCATTAAATTGATGATTTCTATTTTTGGAAAGTTTCCTAATTTGGAAAGTTTCTATTTTTAGAAAGTTTCTTAATCGGAACGGCTCTCCTTTTAGTAAAGTTTCCTAATTTAAAAGAGAATAATTACTCATAAGCATGCTTATTATTTTGACTACTATCTTACTATATCAATTTATAATTTATAATTATTCATTATTATTATTATCGCCCTTGTTGTCGCTACTTTATTTTATTACCACTTATATATATTTATTAATTAGTTATTATTACCTTTCGCTTTATTTTCACTTTTGTGCATGTGTAGGTGTTATTTATATATATATATATATATATTGGTTTAATATTATAATTATTGACTTAGTTTACTCCACTTGTATTTATATTTTCATTTTATTTTCGCTTTTATCTTTAATTTACTTTATCTACATCTATATTGTTATTATTATTGTGATTATTTTAAGCATTTAAAAGAAATTTAAAACCTATCTTATATTGCATAACTTTATCTAATAGTGATAGATTAAAGTGTCTTAGATTTCTACTTAAATACCTTAGGCTAATTAAATAAGCCTGACTGACGAAATCTTTTAAAATATTCACTTAATTTAGGTTGGGTCTTGAAATTTAGTTCCTACGTTAGTCCAAAAAGGTGGGTTGATTATGCCTAAATTTTAATTATTGGACATTCACTAAACCCATACTATATATATATATATATATATATATATATATATATATATATATTAGAATCTATCATTATTAATATAAGGTTTTTTTTTTTCCTTTACTTGTTCGAAAGATTTGGGCCAACCTTTCTAATGGAGCCTTTGTTGCCAGCACTTGCAGGCAGCATTTTTTTTTTTTTTCAATTGGGCTAACCTTTCCTCCGTACCAAAGTCGCAGCACTTGCGGACGACTTTTGACTTTTTTTTTTTTTTGCATCGCTGAAGCTTGCCTTCAGCAATGGCAGAGAACAGCAATGGCGAGTTCTTTTCTTCTCCTTTTTTTTCTTAATAACTTTCCAATCGATTTGGGTAAACCCTATTCATTCCATAATAAAATTTAATACCTTAATCCTACTAATCCAGATACGAATCCTCCTAAATCTCATATACCAGCATACATCTCTCTATATATAATATAATACATATCCGTAAAATCTTTAGAATAATTAATCCGATTACTAGAACTTAAAAAGAAGTTTCACGTGAATTTGGGACTTACAGGTCTAGGGGCCTAGTCGTCTGATTGATTGACGGCGACACTTGCTTCTCCTTCTCTATTCTCTGATGGCTCTTGCCCTAAGGGGAGGTAGACAATGAAAGGTAGGGAATAAGTTTTTTTTTTTTTATTTGATAGAAGTCTTAAACCCTAATAACCACCCACTAGTAGATGGGTTAGATAAGAGTTTTAACTGCTATGAACTTTTACCCTATCTTATCTCATTTCTATCCCTCAATAATCCTTTAACCTATCCTACAATTTTTTATTTTTATTTTTTACTTTTACTCATGATAAATATCCATTTAATTAATTGGCAAATATAAAAATTGAGCCAAAAATCGTGGGTTTTACAATCGTAGTCATGAGAAGAGTGACAAGCATCTTAAATCATCAAAAGGGTGAATTTAAGCAGATGACTACTAAACAATACGCCAAAACTGTAGACAATACAAGGCGCAAGAAAGACTAAATAATAGAATTCCTTTGTTTGTATATGATACTTGTTTGAGCCTGTAAGATCTATGCCGTACAGTATCTCAAATGAATTTCAGCTGCATCGAGTTATAATCCTACACTATCCAACATCTATCATGAGAAGCGTGCACAAAACACACTTCAAGCATCAGTTCAGAATTACCACAATGACTATTTTCTTCTCTCTCTCTATTTCCTAAAACAACAGGAAGTTGAGCCTAGGCATTTCAGCTAGTACCATCTAACTTGTATCAGTTGGCTGGGTTAATTGTCCAGTGTCTTGTTTATATAGCATGCTACAATCTTGCACAAAGAAATTGCAGAAACCTCTAAAATGATCAAAAATTAAGTGACTATTCACATCATATTTAACTCGTCCTTCTCAATTTCCAACAGCCCCTAAAAACTTTCCTTTTCCCCAGGAGAAAATACAAGTTTAATCTCCACTGTATTTCCACCTCATATTCAACTCTCACTTTTCTCAAAGAGAAAATGCAATGAATAATTAAAGGAAAACATCCCTCCCTCCATTGACAATGTATCGATTAGCATTATTTGAAGTAAATAAAGCAAAGGAACATTAGACAGTAAACCAGAAGGGGAAAAAAGTAGAACTGATCAAAATACTTCCAAACAACAATCTTTCCTAATTTCTTATAACTAGAGGTGCCAAAATAGGTGATTTGGGCGGGTTGAGTTGGTTAAAATGGGTAATGGGTATAAGTGAGTCAACCCATTTATACCCTTTTAATTAAATGGATATAAATGGGTAAGTCAAAAAATGAATTGGGTAACCCAATTATCCATTTATAACCCATTTATTTTAACTTTTCAAAAACTCATTTAAATTCATTTTTGTAAACTATGTTATCAATTTGTACCACCCTTTGCACCCATCATTAGTTTTAAATATTTACTTATAATGTTCAATAAACATAATTACCAATTTTTTTTCATCCGTACTCTATGTCACAAAATTACATACTATTTAATTATTGAACAATAAGAATATAAAAATTTGACCTAAGTACTATAAAAAGTTAATATAAAAACTTGATTCAAAAATTTTGAAATATTTTTTTCGTGTGTAAATTTAAAATTTCATCTTGAAAAGGTAGGAAAAGATGTTAAAACTTGTCATAAATTGATAATGCTGAAAAATGAGTAACTTAACAAACTAAGAGAAAATAAAATGATAAGATAAAACTCATAAATAATAATAATAATGAAACAAAAGTAGTTAACATCATGACAAAATGAAGAATCTGAAAAAAAAAATGGGTGGGGGAAGAGAGGGGGTTTAGGGGAAGACAATTCTAAATGGGCTAATTGGATTTGATACGTTATCCAATAATACCCATTTATTAAATGAATATTATCAGGTAATCCATTTATACCCATATACAAAAACTTAAAATACCCATATCCTTCTATTCATTAGCGGATATGGATAAATTTAAATAAATGGGTTTGTTTGACAGCTATACTAATAACAATCAAAATCCACTTTTATGGCTAAGTATCATACATCACTTGACTATAGGACATCTTCGTTTAATGTCTATCTCTGCCATCTGTCAAACAAATATACCTCTCCAAGCATGCTTCATCCCTTATTTATATATCATGTACCTCTAGTATCAAAGCCATTCTGCAACCATGATTTTGTTTTTTTTTTTATCAACCTTATAAATGGTCCTAGGAAGATTCTAAAAACTGGCGTGGCCAACGTGTTAGATTAAGGGAAGAAGGGTCAAGGCCACCAACAGTACTATCTTTAAATTTAGCTGGAAAACAATTACAGAAAAAGGAACTATCTACATCCTGTAAAATACCAAAAATTATATGTACCAAAGATTCAGGGATCCATCCCAATAGCTGCATCACAAAAAAATGCTAAAGAAAATCATTTCCTTCCAATTGCTCATGACCCCTCAGAAACCAAATATAACTAACAATACATTCTTTATTGCCCTATAAAGGATATTAAGCTATAAAGGAGTCAACATAAACAAAATAGAAACAAAAAAGCACTCAAGGTCATCGAAGATTTTTTTAAAAAAAAACTGCTAGGAAAGCATATCTAGCCACTACCTGTTCAGATTATTGTTATAGTTTCCCTAAATCCTTTACCCCAAATCTTCTTTCTTTTGTCTGAAAATGTTACTGTCAGTGCCCAGACCGTACAATGTCATATTGAGTCTATGTATCTGGGCGATTTTGAATTTTTCAAAACTGGGGTATCGGTACATGGCCAAAGATCTAGAATCAGCTAGAGGGGGTCTATCTTGTATCCCATCTGTAAGTAGCATATTAAATACAACTTAAATTATGAAATGGCTCATACTTAAAAGAAAATTTCTAAATGATCCAAAAAAAAAAGAAGACAAGAAAATTAGCTTAAAATAAAGAAGAGGGAAATTTGGGGCAAAAATGATTACGCAACCAATTTCTAAATGGTATAAAGCTTTAGTGACAAATTATAATTCATCGTATACAAGACACAAGTTATATAATTTCGTAACAGTGACATGAAATAATAAGATTGTTCACAATTAAAAGTATGTGTTATGTTATTGTTACGTAACATTATCTGAATCCTACTTCTCAAAAATTTATTTTGTTGGCAAAGTTTAAACTGTTTTGATCGATCCAAAAAGGAAAAAGTACACAGTTGAGATCTACTCTCTCTCTCTCTCTGGGGATATTCCAACCATGTGCAATGTAGTTTGCTAATGACAGTTTCCTCTGGTAAAGAAAAAAGAAAATTGATGATGGGAGAGCTTTAACAAAATGACAACCACTATAAGAAAAACCCTAACCGCTAATCTATTTGTCATGCATGCAGACGAAAATCTCCACTTATTTTTGTGTCCATGTTAAGATCTGAAACCATATGCTTTTGAGAATTTTGAGAGTTAAAGAGAGTGTTGGTAATAAATAAGCACATAGTTCACACAAAATTTAGAGTATTGTGGAGCCAAATTTATTGGTTCCAATGGATTGAGACACAGGGTCAGTCATAAATACTACAAGTCCAACACGGAAGACTTGGAAAGTTGGCGGGCAGTGATTGGCGTAAAATATGATATTAATCATGCAATGAAGACGTTGACGAATTATAATAGAGAACCAATCTTACAGTGAAGACGTGGACGAATTGTAGCTAGGAGTCAACCATACAATCAAACCGTGAACAATTCTTCAGCAGGACAAAGAAGATTATGTACGTTAGTCTAATTTATATTTCAATCTCCAGCAAGCTTAAGTTCCAGCATGGGATTGATCCGATTTTAACCTATTTTATATCCTTTCAACTAGATTGGTCCCCTGTTTGCTTCTGTTTCAATCGGTTGAACTGACCTGTGTAGTCCAATTTGTCCAAAAAATGAGTTTGGTTGAGATATGATTGAAGAATTACACAACAAACTTAAAATTTGTGGGTCCAACGTACCAATGGGATAGAAGGAATTGTACTCTTGGTGGCTGTCAAACTATCAAAAATAAAATTTATATTAGACCTATTACCGAAACTGAATGAGTATAGTGGTGTGTAGGGTCGTCTACTTAGGGAACTGGTAGACTTATCACACACAGATAATTGGGAGATTTTTGGAAGGGAGATAAAAGAAACAAATTAAAAATGGAAGGTTACTAAACAATTGCAAGAAGTGCAATAACTAAAGAATGTAATAAACAATTCATTGACACAGCCTAGTCAAGGAGATAATCTCGGCACCGGGTCACGCAATTGATCATAGATACCTGAATTATTTCACACGTTTGCAAATAAATTGATTCTAACAATTTAACAACCGCCAAACTACCAATCTCTCCTTAATTATATGGTAGTTCAGAGATGCTCTTAAACTACCCCTTTGTAAAATAGATAACCCTAGAGACGTTCGAAAGATTTAATCTATTAACAGTTTTAGGAATTAGAGAGACCCAATTCTAATTAACAAACACACATGCGGGTTCATTTAAACTAGATTAATTATTCCTACGGCACCGATTAGACTGCTTGCGAGGTAATGAAATTGTCCTGTTCGTCACTAATTTAAGATAATCAAGTGATACGCACCCTTGTCCTGATTGGCAGTATACTATTCAGATAATTGAACAACTGGCCACATTGATCCAATAAATCCAAACAATAATAGGCTGTTAAAACAAAGAATAATTAAATACCCACGAACGCGGAATTTAAAATAGAGTAAAACAATTAAAACGATCTCACAATTGATTGTGCACCGGATCTTGATTATTCCTCAACTAGATAAAAGCATTTAGCTTTGCCGCATAACGACGAAGCAATTGCAAGCTTTCATGGACTTTAGTCGATTGAAGAAAAGTAAAGAGCGGCACAACCGCTAGTCTAGAACTCACGTTGAGAACGAAAAGGAAAACAAAGATAAAAGGTCCGAGATTTTGAAGATAAAACACCCAATCTATTGTTGTCCTCTTTTATAGCGTTTGCACAGCCAATCTCTTTACCAACCGAGAGTTTGTTTCTATAAAGGATAGCTTCCTTATTTTCCTCCTTGAGTTGTTACCAAAGGTCTCCTCTGAAGATGTTTCCTAATCCCACGCAACTTCAAGATACGTCTCCCAAGAACAGCGGCAGCTTCCAGGAATAGGTCCCGCAGTCCGTCTTTTTAACGCAACTCTGCGGTATCTGGCGTGGGCACACTCTGGAATGACTAGTCTTCTGGAAATTGGCCTTTTTTCATCACTTTTGACACCAACCACCTACAACTGACACAAATACCAATTATGAGCAGAAGCCTATTACTTTGCATGATAAGTGGTTAAAATTGAGACCAAATACCATCAAATAAAATGCACAATTGTCTCACTATCAAATCTCTCCACACCAAAACGGTGCTTGTCCTTAAGCATCTCAAAGCTCAGAGGTACAATTATAGCTACACACACGAAGCAGTCCAAAATGCGAGTACAAGTGTCCTATTCTCCTAACAATGTCATCAAATTCAGAAATTTCAAGACTTAACCCTCTCTTATAGAATGGTATATGACTGCTCACCACTTCGACATGAAACACAATGAGGTCACACTCACCACACGATAAAATGATGTTACCATATGTTTGCTAATATATCACATCGCCACCACTGAAACCGAATGTAATGCAAAAATCAAAGGATCTTGATGCGGGTTGTAATGGGGTTCAGGTACGGGTTGGATCAAACGGATAATTTAGGTTTATTATGTCAAAGGCAATACCATCGACCTACTGCATGAATTCCAATTTCCTTCTTCATTCCAATGATCTTTCCAAAGCATACCCATAAATTTTTCAAAAAATTAGCAAGTGCAAGCACAACCAAAGGTTTCACCCCACTATCTCAACATTGCACATATTGATACCACCACTTTGCAACTCTTCTTTTTTTTTTCTTTTTTCTTTGTTTTCTCTTTTTTTTTTCTCTTGTTTTCTTCCTTTATTTTTTTCTTTTTCTTTTCTTAGTGTGCTCCTTTTCTTCTCTTTTTTCGCTTTCTTTCTTCTTCTCTTTTTTTTTGTTCAAATACGCACAACCACAAGGAGCTATAGGCACACTCGCTAATTTCAATCATTCCCTTTCACACAATTCGAAATCATCATGCACTAAAATCAAGGCATTCCTTTGACACGGGATAAAAATAAAAAGGATTCAAACACAATGGAGTTAAGGGTGACAAAATGAGCTATTAAACAAAGAAAAGGTCTAGGTTCAACCACGGTCAACTAAGGGAGATCTGATTAAGGTTGGTTTTTAGAAAGCCCAAAATGGTTAACCTAAGTGCCTTTATCATTTTAATGCATCAAATTCAAGAATGTGATCTTCATATGTGAAGATCACAATCAACCCAATAAGCACAGGTATCTCCCAATTTAAAAGGGTAGTGCACAATAAATGGCCCACCAAATTAGTAATGTAAAGCCCTGAGCAATTTACGCCCAACAATTCAATCAATACCAGAAAATCACCCCAAACAATGTAACAGTTAAACTCCATGGGCCATGGACGTCCAACCAATTTCACTCGAACAAACTAGGAGCAATGCGACTGATTAAACAAAGCAACAAATTTCAGCAATTGGACACATATCCACCCAAAATCCCAACAAATGCCCCCAAGAATTCAGCAAGTCCAGTAATAGCAGGTCAGAATTTAGGCAATAACAACTTAGTCACAAGCTCTGAGCTTTCAATCAAGCAGCCAACCAAAGAGAATGAATAAATGTTAGGCAAACTACCACAACCAGTGCCACTGGTATACGCATAGAGAAGAATTAAATCAAACGGCAAACTCAATTCACTAAGAAACCCCAAACAATCACTAAATAGCACTAGAGATGAAAATGGGAAATAATTGGCTAGCAACTCCCAAAACAACTCCAAACACCTCCCAAATAAATGAAATGTCAGAGGAGCCTTCAAAAATCAAATACCAACAAATGCAACCGAAGCTCCTAAATAGTTCAACGGGAAGGGGAAAATCAAGCAAACCACTTCCTGTTTTTATCCAACAAGAAACCCACTAAAAAGGCACAAATTTCAGCAAATGAGGATTCAGGGAAAATACTAAACGAGGGGGAAATTTCAATACCTCCACCTGTCAATTTTTCGACAGGTGGTGACGGCGCGTGGGGCAGCGATGGGCGGCGCGGCAAGGACGGCAACAACGGCACTGCGTTGGCGGTGAAGGGAGAGAGAGGCGCAGGCATGCAGCGTGGCTCTGTGGAGGCGCGCAGAGGCACTCGTGCAAGGTGAGAGAGGAACTCGCGATGGCGCGTCAGCTGCGGGAGGGGAGAGTGGCGGCGTGCGCATTGGGCAGATGGTTCGCGATAGGGGAAGGCCTTTGGAGCTGGTGGTGAGCGAGGTGAGCTGGTGAGGTGGTGGCGGGCTGCGTGGACTGGCGGTGGAGCTCGGAGCTTGGCGGCGAACTTTGGAGCTACTGAAGGTGGTCCGTGAGGTGGAGATTGGAGCTCGGAGGCGGCGGCGATGGAGGCTGGTCAGCGGCGTGCGGCAATGGATGAGAAAAGGAGACTGGTGGCATCGGAGAGAGTGAGGGAGATGATGGCGAATAAGCGAAAGAAAAGAAGAGAAGGGATACAGGGCAGCGGGGAAGAAGAGGAAGAAAAGGGAAAGAAAGAAAGAAAGGAAAGAAAGAAAAGAAGAAAAAGGAAAAAGAAAAGAGAGAAAGAAAAAAAGAAAAAAAGAAAAAAAGAAAAGAAAATAAAATGATTTTGGGGTTTTTTTTTCAATTTTTTTTTCGAATTTAAATTTTCAAAATTTGAATTTTTGAAGAAAAAGAAAAAAAATGCCTTTCGAATTTTTGAATTTTCTCAATGTGAAATTTTAAATTTTTTTTTTTTTTTGGATTTTTGGTCGTCAAACACCGCGTGGGCACGGCAAGATTATAAAACGTCCACTGATCTCAGGAGACACAAACACCGCGTGGGCACGCCAATTGGTAACCGTCCACTGACCTCAGGAGACGCGGTGTGATTGCACTTCCTGGCCACTGTTAAGGAAAATGTTAATACCGATACTATCCAACGGGGAAACGACAAAACAAAAGAAATGAATAACTAAAAACAATAAAACCAATATTTGGGTTGCCTCCCAAAAAGTACGTTTCTTTTATGTCTTTGGCTAGACATTGTCATATTTGTTCAGGGAGGATAAAATCTTGTAGCTCGTCTTAATGTTTCATCCTCTATATGGTCCTGATAGCTCTCGTAAATAGAGTAATTCTTGGGCACACGAGCTACGGGCTTCCATGAACTAGCAGATGGCGCCAAATCGGTCAACAATAATCTGGATTCTTCACTCACTCCTCCATCGCGTGCATTTATTGGTTCAACATATTTTGCCATTACCGCTCTTAACTTATTCCTGTCATGAAATTTAAAATTTTCTGGTATAATAAAATCAATCTCAATAACAGGAGTTGAAGAATAGAAGTCAGGAAAATATTGATTAAAGAATGGAGAAGATGTCACCGCATTTGGAAATTATTCACTGGATTCATTCACTTGAACGAGTTGATGTTGGGGTCTCATTTCTTGCACTTCAACTTCTTTTTCAATTGCATTTTTAGATCCATTTTCTTGAGACTCTTGTAGCTCCATGTCACTTGTCAGAATAATTGCACTCTCATCTTCTTCAAGGTCGACGATGGTTTGTGAGGGCAATTTTTCAAGGTGAGAAGCTAATCGCGCTATCTTGGATGTCAATTGTTTCATTTGATCCACCAGGTCGCGAAGGCTCGCTTGTGTCTCCTGATGAAATCGATATGTATTAATAGCAAATAATTCAATCAATTCCTGAAGAGACATACCTGACATGGATGATGGTTGTTGAGACTCTTGCTGTTGAAAATCCATTGGCCCGGTCGCATAATTAAAATTGGAATTATCAAACCATCCTTGATCATACCTGTTTGGGTAAGGGTCATACCACGTTTGAAATCGAGGTGGAAAATCTCCAAAAGTATCAATTGGAGCTCTTAGATTATCTTGAAATGCGGGGCATGTGTCAGTTGAATAACCTGAATTAAAATAAGTTCCACAATTTGCAACAGCACATTGATCATTAGGAAAAACATGAGTCTCATAACCCCATTCAGGAATAAAATCCAGTCTATCATCAAAATATGGAATGTTAGCAGCCATAAACTATATAAAAAAAATAAGAGAAAAATAAATTAAAAATGAAAATAAGGTGAACTCAAAAAGGAACAAATTAATCTGGCACCAGTTCCCCGGCAATGGCGCCAAAAATTGACAGGGTGTCGAGCCTGTGCAATAATAATTACCTACTCGAGAAAAATACAGATTTTGTATATAGCGGTGAGTAGGGTCAAATCCACAGGGATTGGGGATAACTTATTTCTTTTAGAGTTCGAAGTATGGGGGATTTTTTGGAGAATATAAAATAACTAATTAACTAACTAATAAAACAACTAATAGAAATAAATAAAAATTAATCAATAACCAATATGATTCTAACCAAAGGTACAACTTTTCAGACACGGTCCATGCAACTGATCATCGATGCAAAGATAATTCAATTACTCATTAATAGACTGGTTATAGTTGTCATACACGCGATGAACAACCAATCTTTCCTTAATTTCTCGATAGTTAAGGTACGACCGTTAACTATTTCTCTAATCAAGAAATAACCCTAGGTACGACCGTAGGATTTAATTCCCCAATTGCACTAAGATCTAGAAAAGCCCAACCCTAACCAACAAACACGCTACGAGGGTTTGTTTAAGTTAGATCATACGTTTCCCTAACATGAAACCAATCACGCTAGTCGCCACTGGTATTAATCAATTGAACAATTACGGATTCAGTCAATTAATTTGGCATTAGATCATTAAGTTAATTCAAATATCGGGCCCTTGACATTCAAATAACATAACAAGCATAAGCAATTAAATCAGGAAACGCACAAATACCAATAAATAAAGAAAATAAGTAAAATAATTAGATCTCACAGATGTTCGGAACCGAGTTCTCAAATTGACCTTCGACTAGAAAAACTTAGCCACGCCTCATGAGAAAATCTCCACGTAATTTAATTGAGATCCAGGCCATCAAAGGAACCAAGAAAGAATAAAACTAAACAATGCTAAAAGCTAAGCTAAAACTATTGATTCGAAAACCTTCAGCACGTTTGTCTTTTTTTAAAGCCAAAGGGCAATGACTCATACTATCTAGTGGTCCCCATGGATTAGGAGTCAAGGAGCAAAAGAATTGGAGCCCTGCCGAATTAGGAGTCAAAGTCCAAGAAGGAAACTCTGCCGAATTGAGAGAAACCAAGTCCACAAGATGGGGTCCTGCCGAGTTGCTCCTTGTTTCCTATTACCAGTAGAGCTCTAATCTCCTAATCAGCAAGCAAATGCAGTCCGTCTCTTCCTCTCCTTGTGGACCAGGTCGATGGAGCCTTCTTGAAGTCTCCCACTTATGGAGCAAGTCCCTCCTTTTTTGTAGTTTCTTGCTCCAATCCCTGAAATTAAGTCCAAATACCAAATATAAGTAAATGTTACTAATTAAAACAATATTTGGAAAGGACCAAGGGGAAATTAACAATAAAATAACCAACAATTAACACCCTATCAGTGCCCTTATCATTTTAATGCATCAAATTCAAGAATGTGATCTTCATATGCATAACAAAGTAAGTTCTAGAACAATCAAGTCATGTGCGATATCACTCAATGAAAGAACATAGAGCAGTTATCAATACAACGCTCATTGGCTCAACAGCTCACAAAATGGTTACTAATTGCCTAGTCTTGAAAAATTCATCATTTAATTTCATTATCAAGAAGACAAGACATTTAACCCACATAATATAACTGCTCATGTTTATAGAGTAATTGCAATCATCATAGCATCAAGTTCCAACAATTTTCAACTGTAACCAAACGAATTCATCAAATATCTATTTTTTTTTCAATGTAAAGAAGTAGAATTACTCCCCTCCCCCACACCAGAAACCTACATTGTCCTCAATGTAGCAAAGAAAAAATAGAAATAAAAAAGAAAGGAATTAGAACTTCCCTGAGGCTGAAAGAATGCGACGAAAGCACCATGGGGGAAGAGGATAAGGCAGTTTAAAGCCATCATGGGCCAAGAAGACAACCAGATTTTGTGTCTGAATGGAAACATGGACTTGCAAAGCTCTCTTTTTTCTTTCTCACAATGGTTGGAAGGCGTGGGCACGCTTAAGAAGTGTAAGTCATCTGCCCATTCTTTGTAACGGTACCTATAACATTCTCTGTGAAGCGTGGGCACGCCTTGGAACCCGTAATCTTCTGGTTATCAAACTCTAATCCCAGTAAAACGTCACAGAATACACCCAGGACCAAAAATAAAAATTTTCTGTCAATAAAAATCCAAAACAACCTGATCTTAAACACAAAAAATATGAAATAAAAACATAAAAATGACTAAAAATTGAAACTCTTGGGTTGCCTTCCAAGTAGCACCTTTCTTTAACGTCTTTGGCTAGACAATACCACGCGCTCAATCTGGATGTAACTCAAATTTCTTGGCAACTCTTGACATCTCTTGCAATCGATTACAACCTTCAATGCATCTCTACCATTTAATTCAAACTTTGCTGCATAAAAGGGTCAATTACATCTATAACAAAAACAAAATGTGTGTGACGCCCCGAAAGAATGAGTATGAGAACTCGAAAATTGTATATATTTTCTAGACATTATTTTGTTTCCTTGTCTATAATTTTATGCCTTTCTCCAATATATTAATTTCCTATACACTTTTATAAAGGAATATAGTTTTCAAATCATTTTCTTGATACAAGTTAGTCCACGTTGAGTTTGAAGTGTATTATGAACGTGGGACCCGCTAGTACGGTAAATGCAATATATTTTTGACCACTTGTAGGAGGTTTGTATTAAGTAATATTATTTTACAAGGTACTAAGAGATAATTCGAAGTTACCTATATGGATTAGTATTAGAGAGACAAAGAGATAAGTTTTAAGCTGAAAGGTGACAAGTGTTACCATTCAATTCATCCTTGGACTTTTGACCAAGATATTTTTTACCTTCTTAAAGCTAATTTTGGCCAATTTATGTCTTCATTTTTAGCTCCTTTGGCCGGCCCTCTCAACAAGAAAAGAAAAGAAAGTTCTCAACTTGTTTCTTCCATTTCTTGCCTTGATCTCACAAACCAACCGTTAAAACTTTGATTTGCTCCATAAAAACCTTTCTCTTGGTAGGATTAAGGTGAGTGGTGAAGTGGTTTGAGAAGCAAAGGTGCTAAGTTGCTTGTTGTCTTGAGGTTACAAGGTGAGTTGTTAAGAATCTTTCCCTTTAGCTTTGATAATGTTCGATTGGTAGCTTTAGTGGTTTAATATGATGCATATGGTGTGATTATGGTTTGTTTATGGTTGGAAGTGAAGGTTTGATGAATTTTGATTTATTCTTATTATTTTTCTGTTTTGTATGAGGATTATGGTTTGATCATGGTATGATGGCTGGTAATGGTGTAAAATGATACTTGTATATGTTAGTTGAAGTTGGTTGCGGAAATTTCTGGTTTGATACGAAATTCCAGGTTTAGGGTTTCAAATTGCCCTGTTCTGACCGGATTTATTTGAGCATGTTAGAGGCCGAATCAGGTTTCGGGTAAAACATGAAAGTTGTAGAAAATGGTGTTAGCTAGTTTCCTACAAAATTTCAGCTCAATCCGAGTACTGTAGCATATGAAATGACCGAAATACCCTTGACTGCCCATGAACCCTGTTCCGCGCCCAGATTTCTGTTTTCGTGGAGTTTTCCACTTTTGACCATGAAAATGCATGATTAGGCTTTTGAGATCTTCATAAGAATTGTAGGTTTATATCTTGGCTTCGAAACGCCATAAGATTCGTTTCAATTCGATAAGGGTAGTTTCAGTTATGGATATTGTGCCGAAAGGTGTTAAACGGAACTTTTATACGTTAATTGCGATCGTTGCGGAAAATTTACGCTTAAGGGAATGAATTCCGGTTTCTAGGGATTAATTGGGGGTTTTTCTAATGATGGCTCTTAAGTTTCTAATTAGATTTGATTGAAGGGTTTTGTGGCCTAATTGGATGTGTTTTATTGTTTATGAGTTATATGTATGATTGTGGTTAAATTGCTATGAAAATGAGCTTTTATTTGTAGGTTGGAAATGAAGCATTTATGGGGAAATGCTGTCCGAATTTTGAGAATGTATGATTGCTTTGAGTTTGTGATTTAGGGTTTGGACTCGGGCAAAGTAATGATATATGATGGATGGTTTCTGAGTCGTGGAGGTGAGTGACCCTAAACTATTTCCAAAGTACTTGTGAAAAATTTCTTGCATTATTTACTCGATTGCATATCATGCGTGCTTGCATGTGGGTTCATGACATGATTTGGCTTTAAGGAGTTCTTGGGGTGTCTTGTGCTGAACACCAACGTCTCCACCCTATTTATTGTTCATGACATGATCTGGAGCACCAACGTTGCTCCCTCTTATTGTTTACCGTTAAGTGATCTATTTGAGCGTTGGGTGTTTAAGTGCAATGATTTCACTGGCTCACGAGAGCAAAAATACGTACATTTGATCTTGGAATCATGACATCATCGAAATGTATTATTGTGAAATATATTTGATTACTGATTTTATTGGTTACTCACTGAGCCTTTAGCTCACCCAAAAATATTTTATTCCCCTCCACAGAGCTCGTGGCGAAGGAAGGCTTGTAGTACTTATTCACGTGATTGGATGGCATATATCTCGTACAGTTTGGATTTGGAATCATTTTATGTATAGTTGGGAATTGTTTCCGCTTCGCTTATGACATGTAATTATTGGAGAATTTGATGTAATATTTGGAATTTATATTGTAATCTATTTGAGGACTGTAGTGAACGACTGAGTCACGGCGAGAGCTGAGCAGGCGGCCCGCCGAACCCTTTGATTCGCCTTAGGATGAGGTGGGGCCGTCACAGTTGATATCAGAGTTTAGGCATCAGATCTCTGTAGTGTATCCTAGACTTAAAGTTTAGGATGCCGGACTGTGGATTTGGTTTGAAATACCAGAGATTCTTGCGGGATGTCTTGACTTGATTGGTACAAGATGGAAGTCGAGGACGACATTCTTTTAAGGAGGGGAGTTTGTGACGCCCCGAAAGAATGAGTGTGAGAACCCAAAAATTGTATATATTTTCTAGACATTATTTTGTTTCCTTGTCTATAATTTTATGCCTTTCTCCAATATATTAATTTCCTATACACTTTTATAAAGGAATATAGTTTTCAAATCATTTTCTTGATACAAGTTAGTCCACGTTGAGTTTGAAGTGTATTATGAACGTGGGACCCGCTAGTACGGTAAATGCAATATATTTTTGACCACTTGTAGGAGGTTTGTATTAAGTAATATTATTTTACAAGGTACTAAGAGATAATTCGAAGTTACCTATATGGATTAGTATTAGAGAGACAAAGAGATAAGTTTTAAGCTGAAAGGTGACAAGTGTTACCATTCAATTCATCCTTGGACTTTTGACCAAGATATTTTTTACCTTCTTAAAGCTAATTTTGGCCAATTTATGTCTTCATTTTTAGCTCCTTTGGCCGGCCCTCTCAACAAGAAAAGAAAAGAAAGTTCTCAACTTGTTTCTTCCATTTCTTGCCTTGATCTCACAAACCAACCGTTAAAACTTTGATTTGCTCCATAAAAACCTTTCTCTTGGTAGGATTAAGGTGAGTGGTGAAGTGGTTTGAGAAGCAAAGGTGCTAAGTTGCTTGTTGTCTTGAGGTTACAAGGTGAGTTGTTAAGAATCTTTCCCTTTAGCTTTGATAATGTTCGATTGGTAGCTTTAGTGGTTTAATATGATGCATATGGTGTGATTATGGTTTGTTTATGGTTGGAAGTGAAGGTTTGATGAATTTTGATTTATTCTTATTATTTTTCTGTTTTGTATGAGGATTATGGTTTGATCATGGTATGATGGCTGGTAATGGTGTAAAATGATACTTGTATATGTTAGTTGAAGTTGGTTGCGGAAATTTCTGGTTTGATACGAAATTCCAGGTTTAGGGTTTCAAATTGCCCTGTTCTGACCGGATTTATTTGAGCATGTTAGAGGCCGAATCAGGTTTCGGGTAAAACATGAAAGTTGTAGAAAATGGTGTTAGCTAGTTTCCTACAAAATTTCAGCTCAATCCGAGTACTGTAGCATATGAAATGACCGAAATACCCTTGACTGCCCATGAACCCTGTTCCGCGCCCAGATTTCTGTTTTCGTGGAGTTTTCCACTTTTGACCATGAAAATGCATGATTAGGCTTTTGAGATCTTCATAAGAATTGTAGGTTTATATCTTGGCTTCGAAACGCCATAAGATTCGTTTCAATTCGATAAGGGTAGTTTCAGTTATGGATATTGTGCCGAAAGGTGTTAAACGGAACTTTTATACGTTAATTGCGATCGTTGCGGAAAATTTACGCTTAAGGGAATGAATTCCGGTTTCTAGGGATTAATTGGGGGTTTTTCTAATGATGGCTCTTAAGTTTCTAATTAGATTTGATTGAAGGGTTTTGTGGCCTAATTGGATGTGTTTTATTGTTTATGAGTTATATGTATGATTGTGGTTAAATTGCTATGAAAATGAGCTTTTATTTGTAGGTTGGAAATGAAGCATTTATGGGGAAATGCTGTCCGAATTTTGAGAATGTATGATTGCTTTGAGTTTGTGATTTAGGGTTTGGACTCGGGCAAAGTAATGATATATGATGGATGGTTTCTGAGTCGTGGAGGTGAGTGACCCTAAACTATTTCCAAAGTACTTGTGAAAAATTTCTTGCATTATTTACTCGATTGCATATCATGCGTGCTTGCATGTGGGTTCATGACATGATTTGGCTTTAAGGAGTTCTTGGGGTGTCTTGTGCTGAACACCAACGTCTCCACCCTATTTATTGTTCATGACATGATCTGGAGCACCAACGTTGCTCCCTCTTATTGTTTACCGTTAAGTGATCTATTTGAGCGTTGGGTGTTTAAGTGCAATGATTTCACTGGCTCACGAGAGCAAAAATACGTACATTTGATCTTGGAATCATGACATCATCGAAATGTATTATTGTGAAATATATTTGATTACTGATTTTATTGGTTACTCACTGAGCCTTTAGCTCACCCAAAAATATTTTATTCCCCTCCACAGAGCTCGTGGCGAAGGAAGGCTTGTAGTACTTATTCACGTGATTGGATGGCATATATCTCGTACAGTTTGGATTTGGAATCATTTTATGTATAGTTGGGAATTGTTTCCGCTTCGCTTATGACATGTAATTATTGGAGAATTTGATGTAATATTTGGAATTTATATTGTAATCTATTTGAGGACTGTAGTGAACGACTGAGTCACGGCGAGAGCTGAGCAGGCGGCCCGCCGAACCCTTTGATTCGCCTTAGGATGAGGTGGGGCCGTCACAGTTGATATCAGAGTTTAGGCATCAGATCTCTGTAGTGTATCCTAGACTTAAAGTTTAGGATGCCGGACTGTGGATTTGGTTTGAAATACCAGAGATTCTTGCGGGATGTCTTGACTTGATTGGTACAAGATGGAAGTCGAGGACGACATTCTTTTAAGGAGGGGAGTTTGTGACGCCCCGAAAGAATGAGTGTGAGAACCCAAAAATTGTATATATTTTCTAGACATTATTTTGTTTCCTTGTCTATAATTTTATGCCTTTCTCCAATATATTAATTTCCTATACACTTTTATAAAGGAATATAGTTTTCAAATCATTTTCTTGATACAAGTTAGTCCACGTTGAGTTTGAAGTGTATTATGAACGTGGGACCCGCTAGTACGGTAAATGCAATATATTTTTGACCACTTGTAGGAGGTTTGTATTAAGTAATATTATTTTACAAGGTACTAAGAGATAATTCGAAGTTACCTATATGGATTAGTATTAGAGAGACAAAGAGATAAGTTTTAAGCTGAAAGGTGACAAGTGTTACCATTCAATTCATCCTTGGACTTTTGACCAAGATATTTTTTACCTTCTTAAAGCTAATTTTGGCCAATTTATGTCTTCATTTTTAGCTCCTTTGGCCGGCCCTCTCAACAAGAAAAGAAAAGAAAGTTCTCAACTTGTTTCTTCCATTTCTTGCCTTGATCTCACAAACCAACCGTTAAAACTTTGATTTGCTCCATAAAAACCTTTCTCTTGGTAGGATTAAGGTGAGTGGTGAAGTGGTTTGAGAAGCAAAGGTGCTAAGTTGCTTGTTGTCTTGAGGTTACAAGGTGAGTTGTTAAGAATCTTTCCCTTTAGCTTTGATAATGTTCGATTGGTAGCTTTAGTGGTTTAATATGATGCATATGGTGTGATTATGGTTTGTTTATGGTTGGAAGTGAAGGTTTGATGAATTTTGATTTATTCTTATTATTTTTCTGTTTTGTATGAGGATTATGGTTTGATCATGGTATGATGGCTGGTAATGGTGTAAAATGATACTTGTATATGTTAGTTGAAGTTGGTTGCGGAAATTTCTGGTTTGATACGAAATTCCAGGTTTAGGGTTTCAAATTGCCCTGTTCTGACCGGATTTATTTGAGCATGTTAGAGGCCGAATCAGGTTTCGGGTAAAACATGAAAGTTGTAGAAAATGGTGTTAGCTAGTTTCCTACAAAATTTCAGCTCAATCCGAGTACTGTAGCATATGAAATGACCGAAATACCCTTGACTGCCCATGAACCCTGTTCCGCGCCCAGATTTCTGTTTTCGTGGAGTTTTCCACTTTTGACCATGAAAATGCATGATTAGGCTTTTGAGATCTTCATAAGAATTGTAGGTTTATATCTTGGCTTCGAAACGCCATAAGATTCGTTTCAATTCGATAAGGGTAGTTTCAGTTATGGATATTGTGCCGAAAGGTGTTAAACGGAACTTTTATACGTTAATTGCGATCGTTGCGGAAAATTTACGCTTAAGGGAATGAATTCCGGTTTCTAGGGATTAATTGGGGGTTTTTCTAATGATGGCTCTTAAGTTTCTAATTAGATTTGATTGAAGGGTTTTGTGGCCTAATTGGATGTGTTTTATTGTTTATGAGTTATATGTATGATTGTGGTTAAATTGCTATGAAAATGAGCTTTTATTTGTAGGTTGGAAATGAAGCATTTATGGGGAAATGCTGTCCGAATTTTGAGAATGTATGATTGCTTTGAGTTTGTGATTTAGGGTTTGGACTCGGGCAAAGTAATGATATATGATGGATGGTTTCTGAGTCGTGGAGGTGAGTGACCCTAAACTATTTCCAAAGTACTTGTGAAAAATTTCTTGCATTATTTACTCGATTGCATATCATGCGTGCTTGCATGTGGGTTCATGACATGATTTGGCTTTAAGGAGTTCTTGGGGTGTCTTGTGCTGAACACCAACGTCTCCACCCTATTTATTGTTCATGACATGATCTGGAGCACCAACGTTGCTCCCTCTTATTGTTTACCGTTAAGTGATCTATTTGAGCGTTGGGTGTTTAAGTGCAATGATTTCACTGGCTCACGAGAGCAAAAATACGTACATTTGATCTTGGAATCATGACATCATCGAAATGTATTATTGTGAAATATATTTGATTACTGATTTTATTGGTTACTCACTGAGCCTTTAGCTCACCCAAAAATATTTTATTCCCCTCCACAGAGCTCGTGGCGAAGGAAGGCTTGTAGTACTTATTCACGTGATTGGATGGCATATATCTCGTACAGTTTGGATTTGGAATCATTTTATGTATAGTTGGGAATTGTTTCCGCTTCGCTTATGACATGTAATTATTGGAGAATTTGATGTAATATTTGGAATTTATATTGTAATCTATTTGAGGACTGTAGTGAACGACTGAGTCACGGCGAGAGCTGAGCAGGCGGCCCGCCGAACCCTTTGATTCGCCTTAGGATGAGGTGGGGCCGTCACAGTTGATATCAGAGTTTAGGCATCAGATCTCTGTAGTGTATCCTAGACTTAAAGTTTAGGATGCCGGACTGTGGATTTGGTTTGAAATACCAGAGATTCTTGCGGGATGTCTTGACTTGATTGGTACAAGATGGAAGTCGAGGACGACATTCTTTTAAGGAGGGGAGTTTGTGACGCCCCGAAAGAATGAGTGTGAGAACCCAAAAATTGTATATATTTTCTAGACATTATTTTGTTTCCTTGTCTATAATTTTATGCCTTTCTCCAATATATTAATTTCCTATACACTTTTATAAAGGAATATAGTTTTCAAATCATTTTCTTGATACAAGTTAGTCCACGTTGAGTTTGAAGTGTATTATGAACGTGGGACCCGCTAGTACGGTAAATGCAATATATTTTTGACCACTTGTAGGAGGTTTGTATTAAGTAATATTATTTTACAAGGTACTAAGAGATAATTCGAAGTTACCTATATGGATTAGTATTAGAGAGACAAAGAGATAAGTTTTAAGCTGAAAGGTGACAAGTGTTACCATTCAATTCATCCTTGGACTTTTGACCAAGATATTTTTTACCTTCTTAAAGCTAATTTTGGCCAATTTATGTCTTCATTTTTAGCTCCTTTGGCCGGCCCTCTCAACAAGAAAAGAAAAGAAAGTTCTCAACTTGTTTCTTCCATTTCTTGCCTTGATCTCACAAACCAACCGTTAAAACTTTGATTTGCTCCATAAAAACCTTTCTCTTGGTAGGATTAAGGTGAGTGGTGAAGTGGTTTGAGAAGCAAAGGTGCTAAGTTGCTTGTTGTCTTGAGGTTACAAGGTGAGTTGTTAAGAATCTTTCCCTTTAGCTTTGATAATGTTCGATTGGTAGCTTTAGTGGTTTAATATGATGCATATGGTGTGATTATGGTTTGTTTATGGTTGGAAGTGAAGGTTTGATGAATTTTGATTTATTCTTATTATTTTTCTGTTTTGTATGAGGATTATGGTTTGATCATGGTATGATGGCTGGTAATGGTGTAAAATGATACTTGTATATGTTAGTTGAAGTTGGTTGCGGAAATTTCTGGTTTGATACGAAATTCCAGGTTTAGGGTTTCAAATTGCCCTGTTCTGACCGGATTTATTTGAGCATGTTAGAGGCCGAATCAGGTTTCGGGTAAAACATGAAAGTTGTAGAAAATGGTGTTAACTAGTTTCCTACAAAATTTCAGCTCAATCCGAGTACTGTAGCATATGAAATGACCGAAATACCCTTGACTGCCCATGAACCCTGTTCCGCGCCCAGATTTCTGTTTTCGTGGAGTTTTCCACTTTTGACCATGAAAATGCATGATTAGGCTTTTGAGATCTTCATAAGAATTGTAGGTTTATATCTTGGCTTCGAAACGCCATAAGATTCGTTTCAATTCGATAAGGGTAGTTTCAGTTATGGATATTGTGCCGAAAGGTGTTAAACGGAACTTTTATACGTTAATTGCGATCGTTGCGGAAAATTTACGCTTAAGGGAATGAATTCCGGTTTCTAGGGATTAATTGGGGGTTTTTCTAATGATGGCTCTTAAGTTTCTAATTAGATTTGATTGAAGGGTTTTGTGGCCTAATTGGATGTGTTTTATTGTTTATGAGTTATATGTATGATTGTGGTTAAATTGCTATGAAAATGAGCTTTTATTTGTAGGTTGGAAATGAAGCATTTATGGGGAAATGCTGTCCGAATTTTGAGAATGTATGATTGCTTTGAGTTTGTGATTTAGGGTTTGGACTCGGGCAAAGTAATGATATATGATGGATGGTTTCTGAGTCGTGGAGGTGAGTGACCCTAAACTATTTCCAAAGTACTTGTGAAAAATTTCTTGCATTATTTACTCGATTGCATATCATGCGTGCTTGCATGTGGGTTCATGACATGATTTGGCTTTAAGGAGTTCTTGGGGTGTCTTGTGCTGAACACCAACGTCTCCACCCTATTTATTGTTCATGACATGATCTGGAGCACCAACGTTGCTCCCTCTTATTGTTTACCGTTAAGTGATCTATTTGAGCGTTGGGTGTTTAAGTGCAATGATTTCACTGGCTCACGAGAGCAAAAATACGTACATTTGATCTTGGAATCATGACATCATCGAAATGTATTATTGTGAAATATATTTGATTACTGATTTTATTGGTTACTCACTGAGCCTTTAGCTCACCCAAAAATATTTTATTCCCCTCCACAGAGCTCGTGGCGAAGGAAGGCTTGTAGTACTTATTCACGTGATTGGATGGCATATATCTCGTACAGTTTGGATTTGGAATCATTTTATGTATAGTTGGGAATTGTTTCCGCTTCGCTTATGACATGTAATTATTGGAGAATTTGATGTAATATTTGGAATTTATATTGTAATCTATTTGAGGACTGTAGTGAACGACTGAGTCACGGCGAGAGCTGAGCAGGCGGCCCGCCGAACCCTTTGATTCGCCTTAGGATGAGGTGGGGCCGTCACAGTTGATATCAGAGTTTAGGCATCAGATCTCTGTAGTGTATCCTAGACTTAAAGTTTAGGATGCCGGACTGTGGATTTGGTTTGAAATACCAGAGATTCTTGCGGGATGTCTTGACTTGATTGGTACAAGATGGAAGTCGAGGACGACATTCTTTTAAGGAGGGGAGTTTGTGACGCCCCGAAAGAATGAGTGTGAGAACCCAAAAATTGTATATATTTTCTAGACATTATTTTGTTTCCTTGTCTATAATTTTATGCCTTTCTCCAATATATTAATTTCCTATACACTTTTATAAAGGAATATAGTTTTCAAATCATTTTCTTGATACAAGTTAGTCCACGTTGAGTTTGAAGTGTATTATGAACGTGGGACCCGCTAGTACGGTAAATGCAATATATTTTTGACCACTTGTAGGAGGTTTGTATTAAGTGATATTATTTTACAAGGTACTAAGAGATAATTCGAAGTTACCTATATGGATTAGTATTAGAGAGACAAAGAGATAAGTTTTAAGCTGAAAGGTGACAAGTGTTACCATTCAATTCATCCTTGGACTTTTGACCAAGATATTTTTTACCTTCTTAAAGCTAATTTTGGCCAATTTATGTCTTCATTTTTAGCTCCTTTGGCCGGCCCTCTCAACAAGAAAAGAAAAGAAAGTTCTCAACTTGTTTCTTCCATTTCTTGCCTTGATCTCACAAACCAACCGTTAAAACTTTGATTTGCTCCATAAAAACCTTTCTCTTGGTAGGATTAAGGTGAGTGGTGAAGTGGTTTGAGAAGCAAAGGTGCTAAGTTGCTTGTTGTCTTGAGGTTACAAGGTGAGTTGTTAAGAATCTTTCCCTTTAGCTTTGATAATGTTCGATTGGTAGCTTTAGTGGTTTAATATGATGCATATGGTGTGATTATGGTTTGTTTATGGTTGGAAGTGAAGGTTTGATGAATTTTGATTTATTCTTATTATTTTTCTGTTTTGTATGAGGATTATGGTTTGATCATGGTATGATGGCTGGTAATGGTGTAAAATGATACTTGTATATGTTAGTTGAAGTTGGTTGCGGAAATTTCTGGTTTGATACGAAATTCCAGGTTTAGGGTTTCAAATTGCCCTGTTCTGACCGGATTTATTTGAGCATGTTAGAGGCCGAATCAGGTTTCGGGTAAAACATGAAAGTTGTAGAAAATGGTGTTAACTAGTTTCCTACAAAATTTCAGCTCAATCCGAGTACTGTAGCATATGAAATGACCGAAATACCCTTGACTGCCCATGAACCCTGTTCCGCGCCCAGATTTCTGTTTTCGTGGAGTTTTCCACTTTTGACCATGAAAATGCATGATTAGGCTTTTGAGATCTTCATAAGAATTGTAGGTTTATATCTTGGCTTCGAAACGCCATAAGATTCGTTTCAATTCGATAAGGGTAGTTTCAGTTATGGATATTGTGCCGAAAGGTGTTAAACGGAACTTTTATACGTTAATTGCGATCGTTGCGGAAAATTTACGCTTAAGGGAATGAATTCCGGTTTCTAGGGATTAATTGGGGGTTTTTCTAATGATGGCTCTTAAGTTTCTAATTAGATTTGATTGAAGGGTTTTGTGGCCTAATTGGATGTGTTTTATTGTTTATGAGTTATATGTATGATTGTGGTTAAATTGCTATGAAAATGAGCTTTTATTTGTAGGTTGGAAATGAAGCATTTATGGGGAAATGCTGTCCGAATTTTGAGAATGTATGATTGCTTTGAGTTTGTGATTTAGGGTTTGGACTCGGGCAAAGTAATGATATATGATGGATGGTTTCTGAGTCGTGGAGGTGAGTGACCCTAAACTATTTCCAAAGTACTTGTGAAAAATTTCTTGCATTATTTACTCGATTGCATATCATGCGTGCTTGCATGTGGGTTCATGACATGATTTGGCTTTAAGGAGTTCTTGGGGTGTCTTGTGCTGAACACCAACGTCTCCACCCTATTTATTGTTCATGACATGATCTGGAGCACCAACGTTGCTCCCTCTTATTGTTTACCGTTAAGTGATCTATTTGAGCGTTGGGTGTTTAAGTGCAATGATTTCACTGGCTCACGAGAGCAAAAATACGTACATTTGATCTTGGAATCATGACATCATCGAAATGTATTATTGTGAAATATATTTGATTACTGATTTTATTGGTTACTCACTGAGCCTTTAGCTCACCCAAAAATATTTTATTCCCCTCCACAGAGCTCGTGGCGAAGGAAGGCTTGTAGTACTTATTCACGTGATTGGATGGCATATATCTCGTACAGTTTGGATTTGGAATCATTTTATGTATAGTTGGGAATTGTTTCCGCTTCGCTTATGACATGTAATTATTGGAGAATTTGATGTAATATTTGGAATTTATATTGTAATCTATTTGAGGACTGTAGTGAACGACTGAGTCACGGCGAGAGCTGAGCAGGCGGCCCGCCGAACCCTTTGATTCGCCTTAGGATGAGGTGGGGCCGTCACAGTTGATATCAGAGTTTAGGCATCAGATCTCTGTAGTGTATCCTAGACTTAAAGTTTAGGATGCCGGACTGTGGATTTGGTTTGAAATACCAGAGATTCTTGCGGGATGTCTTGATTTGATTGGTACAAGATGGAAGTCGAGGACGACATTCTTTTAAGGAGGGGAGTTTGTGACGCCCCGAAAGAATGAGTGTGAGAACCCAAAAATTGTATATATTTTCTAGACATTATTTTGTTTCCTTGTCTATAATTTTATGCCTTTCTCCAATATATTAATTTCCTATACACTTTTATAAAGGAATATAGTTTTCAAATCATTTTCTTGATACAAGTTAGTCCACGTTGAGTTTGAAGTGTATTATGAACGTGGGACCCGCTAGTACGGTAAATGCAATATATTTTTGACCACTTGTAGGAGGTTTGTATTAAGTAATATTATTTTACAAGGTACTAAGAGATAATTCGAAGTTACCTATATGGATTAGTATTAGAGAGACAAAGAGATAAGTTTTAAGCTGAAAGGTGACAAGTGTTACCATTCAATTCATCCTTGGACTTTTGACCAAGATATTTTTTACCTTCTTAAAGCTAATTTTGGCCAATTTATGTCTTCATTTTTAGCTCCTTTGGCCGGCCCTCTCAACAAGAAAAGAAAAGAAAGTTCTCAACTTGTTTCTTCCATTTCTTGCCTTGATCTCACAAACCAACCGTTAAAACTTTGATTTGCTCCATAAAAACCTTTCTCTTGGTAGGATTAAGGTGAGTGGTGAAGTGGTTTGAGAAGCAAAGGTGCTAAGTTGCTTGTTGTCTTGAGGTTACAAGGTGAGTTGTTAAGAATCTTTCCCTTTAGCTTTGATAATGTTCGATTGGTAGCTTTAGTGGTTTAATATGATGCATATGGTGTGATTATGGTTTGTTTATGGTTGGAAGTGAAGGTTTGATGAATTTTGATTTATTCTTATTATTTTTCTGTTTTGTATGAGGATTATGGTTTGATCATGGTATGATGGCTGGTAATGGTGTAAAATGATACTTGTATATGTTAGTTGAAGTTGGTTGCGGAAATTTCTGGTTTGATACGAAATTCCAGGTTTAGGGTTTCAAATTGCCCTGTTCTGACCGGATTTATTTGAGCATGTTAGAGGCCGAATCAGGTTTCGGGTAAAACATGAAAGTTGTAGAAAATGGTGTTAACTAGTTTCCTACAAAATTTCAGCTCAATCCGAGTACTGTAGCATATGAAATGACCGAAATACCCTTGACTGCCCATGAACCCTGTTCCGCGCCCAGATTTCTGTTTTCGTGGAGTTTTCCACTTTTGACCATGAAAATGCATGATTAGGCTTTTGAGATCTTCATAAGAATTGTAGGTTTATATCTTGGCTTCGAAACGCCATAAGATTCGTTTCAATTCGATAAGGGTAGTTTCAGTTATGGATATTGTGCCGAAAGGTGTTAAACGGAACTTTTATACGTTAATTGCGATCGTTGCGGAAAATTTACGCTTAAGGGAATGAATTCCGGTTTCTAGGGATTAATTGGGGGTTTTTCTAATGATGGCTCTTAAGTTTCTAATTAGATTTGATTGAAGGGTTTTGTGGCCTAATTGGATGTGTTTTATTGTTTATGAGTTATATGTATGATTGTGGTTAAATTGCTATGAAAATGAGCTTTTATTTGTAGGTTGGAAATGAAGCATTTATGGGGAAATGCTGTCCGAATTTTGAGAATGTATGATTGCTTTGAGTTTGTGATTTAGGGTTTGGACTCGGGCAAAGTAATGATATATGATGGATGGTTTCAGAGTCGTGGAGGTGAGTGACCCTAAACTATTTCCAAAGTACTTGTGAAAAATTTCTTGCATTATTTACTCGATTGCATATCATGCGTGCTTGCATGTGGGTTCATGACATGATTTGGCTTTAAGGAGTTCTTGGGGTGTCTTGTGCTGAACACCAACGTCTCCACCCTATTTATTGTTCATGACATGATCTGGAGCACCAACGTTGCTCCCTCTTATTGTTTACCGTTAAGTGATCTATTTGAGCGTTGGGTGTTTAAGTGCAATGATTTCACTGGCTCACGAGAGCAAAAATACGTACATTTGATCTTGGAATCATGACATCATCGAAATGTATTATTGTGAAATATATTTGATTACTGATTTTATTGGTTACTCACTGAGCCTTTAGCTCACCCAAAAATATTTTATTCCCCTCCACAGAGCTCGTGGCGAAGGAAGGCTTGTAGTACTTATTCACGTGATTGGATGGCATATATCTCGTATAGTTTGGATTTGGAATCATTTTATGTATAGTTGGGAATTGTTTCCGCTTCGCTTATGACATGTAATTATTGGAGAATTTGATGTAATATTTGGAATTTGTATTGTAATCTATTTGAGGACTGTAGTGAACGACTGAGTCACGGCGAGAGCTGAGCAGGCGGCCCGCCGAACCCTTTGATTCGCCTTAGGATGAGGTGGGGCCGTCACAGTTGATATCAGAGTTTAGGCATCAGATCTCTGTAGTGTATCCTAGACTTAAAGTTTAGGATGCCGGACTGTGGATTTGGTTTGAAATACCAGAGATTCTTGCGGGATGTCTTGACTTGATTGGTACAAGATGGAAGTCGAGGACGACATTCTTTTAAGGAGGGGAGTTTGTGACGCCCCGAAAGAATGAGTGTGAGAACCCAAAAATTGTATATATTTTCTAGACATTATTTTGTTTCCTTGTCTATAATTTTATGCCTTTCTCCAATATATTAATTTCCTATACACTTTTATAAAGGAATATAGTTTTCAAATCATTTTCTTGATACAAGTTAGTCCACGTTGAGTTTGAAGTGTATTATGAACGTGGGACCCGCTAGTACGGTAAATGCAATATATTTTTGACCACTTGTAGGAGGTTTGTATTAAGTAATATTATTTTACAAGGTACTAAGAGATAATTCGAAGTTACCTATATGGATTAGTATTAGAGAGACAAAGAGATAAGTTTTAAGCTGAAAGGTGACAAGTGTTACCATTCAATTCATCCTTGGACTTTTGACCAAGATATTTTTTACCTTCTTAAAGCTAATTTTGGCCAATTTATGTCTTCATTTTTAGCTCCTTTGGCCGGCCCTCTCAACAAGAAAAGAAAAGAAAGTTCTCAACTTGTTTCTTCCATTTCTTGCCTTGATCTCACAAACCAACCGTTAAAACTTTGATTTGCTCCATAAAAACCTTTCTCTTGGTAGGATTAAGGTGAGTGGTGAAGTGGTTTGAGAAGCAAAGGTGCTAAGTTGCTTGTTGTCTTGAGGTTACAAGGTGAGTTGTTAAGAATCTTTCCCTTTAGCTTTGATAATGTTCGATTGGTAGCTTTAGTGGTTTAATATGATGCATATGGTGTGATTATGGTTTGTTTATGGTTGGAAGTGAAGGTTTGATGAATTTTGATTTATTCTTATTATTTTTCTGTTTTGTATGAGGATTATGGTTTGATCATGGTATGATGGCTGGTAATGGTGTAAAATGATACTTGTATATGTTAGTTGAAGTTGGTTGCGGAAATTTCTGGTTTGATACGAAATTCCAGGTTTAGGGTTTCAAATTGCCCTGTTCTGACCGGATTTATTTGAGCATGTTAGAGGCCGAATCAGGTTTCGGGTAAAACATGAAAGTTGTAGAAAATGGTGTTAACTAGTTTCCTACAAAATTTCAGCTCAATCCGAGTACTGTAGCATATGAAATGACCGAAATACCCTTGACTGCCCATGAACCCTGTTCCGCGCCCAGATTTCTGTTTTCGTGGAGTTTTCCACTTTTGACCATGAAAATGCATGATTAGGCTTTTGAGATCTTCATAAGAATTGTAGGTTTATATCTTGGCTTCGAAACGCCATAAGATTCGTTTCAATTCGATAAGGGTAGTTTCAGTTATGGATATTGTGCCGAAAGGTGTTAAACGGAACTTTTATACGTTAATTGCGATCGTTGCGGAAAATTTACGCTTAAGGGAATGAATTCCGGTTTCTAGGGATTAATTGGGGGTTTTTCTAATGATGGCTCTTAAGTTTCTAATTAGATTTGATTGAAGGGTTTTGTGGCCTAATTGGATGTGTTTTATTGTTTATGAGTTATATGTATGATTGTGGTTAAATTGCTATGAAAATGAGCTTTTATTTGTAGGTTGGAAATGAAGCATTTATGGGGAAATGCTGTCCGAATTTTGAGAATGTATGATTGCTTTGAGTTTGTGATTTAGGGTTTGGACTCGGGCAAAGTAATGATATATGATGGATGGTTTCAGAGTCGTGGAGGTGAGTGACCCTAAACTATTTCCAAAGTACTTGTGAAAAATTTCTTGCATTATTTACTCGATTGCATATCATGCGTGCTTGCATGTGGGTTCATGACATGATTTGGCTTTAAGGAGTTCTTGGGGTGTCTTGTGCTGAACACCAACGTCTCCACCCTATTTATTGTTCATGACATGATCTGGAGCACCAACGTTGCTCCCTCTTATTGTTTACCGTTAAGTGATCTATTTGAGCGTTGGGTGTTTAAGTGCAATGATTTCACTGGCTCACGAGAGCAAAAATACGTACATTTGATCTTGGAATCATGACATCATCGAAATGCATTATTGTGAAATATATTTGATTACTGATTTTATTGGTTATTCACTGAGCTTTTAGCTCACCCCAAAAATATTTTATTCCCCTCCACAGAGCTCGTGGCGAAGGAAGTCTTGTAGTACTTATTCACGTGATTGGATGACATATATCTCGTACAGTTTGGATTTGGAATCATTTTATATATAGTTGGGAATTGTTTCCGCTTCGCTTATGACATGTAATTATTGGAGAATTTGATGTAATATTTGAAATTTATATTGTAATCTATTTGAGGACTGTAGTGAACGACTGAGTCCGGACGAGAGTTGGGCAGGCGGCCCGCCGAACCCTTTGGTTCGCCTTAGGGTGAGGTGGGGCCATCACAATGTGCCTCACTAGAACATTTAATGGCATCACAAGTATTGAATTTTATTATTTCACCATCAAATTCCATTGTCAAGGTTCCTGAATAAATATCAATTTTTGTTTTAGTTGTCATTAAAAATGGCATGTCTAACAAAATTGGGGGTGAAAAGGAAAAATCATCATCTATATCTAACACATAGAAATCTGCAAGAAAAATCAATTTATCAATTTGAATTGGAATATCCTCCAATACCCCATCAGGATATGCATTAGACATATCAGCAAGTTACATTATGACACTCGCTTCTTTTAATGGTCCCAGATTCAGAGAATTATAAATGGAATGAGGCATAATATTTATTACAGCTCCTAAATCTATAAATGCTTTTTTGACCTTAACATTCCCTATTTTGCAAGGAACAGTAAACATACCTGAATCTTTATGTTTAGAAGGTAATTTCTATTGTAGGATCGCTGAAACATTTTCTCCCATATAAATCTTTTCAAAGCCCTTCAACTTTGTCTTAGTAGTGCACAATTCTCTAAGAAATTTTACATATCGAGAAATTTGTTTAATGGCATCCAGAAGGGGAACATTTACCTCAACTTTGCGAAAAATGTCAAAAATTTCTTGCTCTTGCTCCTCTTTCCTGGATTTTGCATCTCGACTGAAAAATGGAGGAGGGGGTGTCACCACTACTGGGGGTTCATCTCTGGGTTCTTTCCTTGGAAGGGATTGAGTTGGAGATTTCATTGTTTCTTCCTCAACTTACTCTTCAAGATCATGCTTAGATACTCCTTTTTTATACTCTTGCAAGTCCTTACCACTTTTTAAAGTAATTGCACTCACATTTTGCTTGGGATTGGGAGTCACTTGAGCTGGTAGTTTCTCTTTACCACTCTCAAGGTTGCTTATTGAAGACGCCAGCTGTGACATTTGCGCCTCCAAAATCCTAATGCTTGCGCGAGCTCTTGTTGAAATCTCTACGAGTCCTGTTGAAATCTCTGCGAGTCCTGCCGCATTTGACAATTGCTGTCAGCTAATGATTTAACCATATCTTCCAGGGACATACCTGCATTAGATGTGGACGGTTACTGTACCGATGGTCTCTGTTGGAACGGTTGTTGGAAATCCGAAGGTTTTTTAGCATAGCGAAATTGGGGTAGTTCCACCATTCTGGATGGTATGTGGGTGCATACGGGTCATTTCTCCATTGGAGTGGTCCAGGCAAACCTCCCATGGCGCTGGCTTGCTCGTGGGGGTATTCTTGAAGGGTCGGGCACATATCGGTCGTGTGTTCAAGAGCAGCACATATTCCACATGTTTTGCCTGCCTGTACTTGTCTTATAGCCATTTGACGAAGCGAGGTAGTAAGTTCAGTTAATCCATTTGCAAGGTTTGAATGATTTACCTCATTGACCCTTCTAGTTACCCCCTCAGATCTGACTCTAAACTATTGAGAGTTCTCAGCCATGTTAGAGATCAGCCGTTTAGCTTCATATGTTGTCTTATTTACTAAAGCACCTCCACTCGCTGCATCGACCATGCTTCTATCCATGGGTAGCAGTCCCTCGTAAAAATATTGGATCAACAATTGGTCAGGGATCTGATGGTGTGGGCAACTGGCACACAGCTGTTTGAACCGTTCCCAGTATTCGTAGAGAATTTCTCCATTGACCTGCCTAACTCCACATATCTCCTTTCTGATGTTAACGGCCCTAGAGGTTGGAAAGAACTTCTCAAGGAATTGCCGTTTCATTCCTTCCCAAGTAGTAATGGACCCCGATGGCAAATAAAATAACCAGTCCTTAGCCTTGTCTACTAAAGAGAAAGAAAACGCACGCAGCTTGATTTGTCCTTCCGTAACACCCTGAGGTTTCATGGTTGAACATACTACATGAAATTCCTTCAAGTGCTTGTATGGGTCCTCTCCTGCAATACCACGAAAAGTAGGTAATAAGTGGATCAACCCAGATTTTAATTGAAAAGCTTGCTCAGTATCAGGATAAGAGATGCACAGAGGCTGTTGGTTAACATTCGGGGTTGCCAACTCCCTCAAAGTCCTTTGGGTTGCTATTGTTTCGTTTGGACCAGTCAAGTCTATTTCCAATTCAACTGATGAATCACCAAAGTGAAAATTTTGTTCAACTCCGGGAGGTAATGTCGCTGAAGCTTGTTGCTTTTGAAACTTAGTCTCCTTTGTCAACCTCCTTGCTGTTTTCTCGATATCTGGATCGAATTCTAATCTTCCTGTACGGGAAAATCGAGGCATAAAACATAGGCTAAACAAAACCTGTGCAATAAATCACTTCAAATACCAAGTCACTGGCAACGACGTCACTATCAAAAATAAAATTTATATTGGACCTACTACCAAAACTGAATGAGTATAGTGGTGAGTAGGGTCCTCTCCTCAGGGAACTGGTAGACTTATCACACAGATAATTGGAGGATTTTTGGAAGGAAAATAAAAAAAAATAAATTAAAGATGTCAGGTTACTAAAAAATTGCAAGAAGTGTAATAACTAAAGAATGTAACAAAACAATTCATTGGCGCAACCTAGTCAAGGAGATAATTTCGGCACCAGTTCACGCAATTGATCATAAATACCCGAATTATTTCACACGTTCGCAAATAAATTGGTTCTAGCAATTTAACAACCGCCAAACTACTAATCTCTCATTAATTATATGATAGTCCAGAGACGCTCTTAAACTACCCCCTTGTAAAATAGATAACCCCAGAGACGTTCGAAAGATTTAATCTATTCACAACTTTAGGAATTAGAGAGACCCAATTCTAATTAACAAACACACATGCGGGTTCATTTAAACTAGATTAATTATTCCTACGGCATCGATTAGACTGCTTGCGAGGTAATGAAATTGTCTCGTTCGCCACTAATTTAAGAAAATCAAGTGATATGCACCCTTGTCCTGATTGGCAGTATACTATTCAAACAATTGAACAACTGGCCACATTGATCCAATAAATCCAAACAATAATAGGCCGTTAAAACAAAGAATAATTAGATGCCCATGAACGCGAAATTTAAAATAGAGTAAAACAATTAAAACGATCTCACAATTGATTGTGCACCGGATCTTGATTATTCCTCAACTAGATAAAAGCATTTAGCTTTGCTGCATAACGACGAAGCAATTGCAAGCTTTCATGGACTTTAGTCGATTGAAGAAAAGTAAAGAGCGACACAACTGCTAGTCTAGAACTCACTTTGAGAACGAAAAGGAAAACAAAGATAAAAAGGTCCGAGATTTTGAAGATAGAAGTCCTAGTCTATTGTTGTCCTCTTTTATAGCGTTTGCGCTGCCAATCTCTTTATCAACCGAGAGTTTGTTTCTATAAAGGATAGCTTCCTTATTTTCCTCCTTGAGTTGTTACCAAATGTCTCCTCTAAAGATGTTTCCTAATCCCACGCAGCTTCAAGATACGTCTCCCAATGATAGCGACAACTTCCAGGGATAGGTCCCACAGTCCGTTTTTTTAACGTAACTCTGCGGTCTCTGGTGTTGGCATGCTCTGGAATGACTAATCTTCTGAAAATTGACCTCTTTTCACCACTTTTGATACCAACCGCCTACAACTGACACAAATACCAATTATGAGCAGAAACCTATTACTTTGCATAATAAGTGGCCAAAATTGAGACCAAATACCATCAAATAAAATGCACAATTGTCTCACTATCAAATCCCCCCACACAAAGAGAATGCTTGTCCTCAAGCATCTCAAAACTCAGATGTACAATTACAGCTACACACACGAAGCAGTCCAACATGCGAGTACAAGTGTCCTATCCTCCTAACAATGTCATCAAATTCAGAAATTTCAAGACTTAACCTTCTCTTATAAAATGGTATATGACTGCTCACCACTTAGACATAAAACACAAAGGGGTCACACTCACCACACGATAAAATGATGTTACCATATGCTTGCTAATATATCACATCGCCGCCACTAAAACCGAATGTAATGCAAAAATCAAATGATCTTGATGCGGGTTGTAATGGGGTTCAGGTATGGGTTGGATCAAACGGGTAATTTAGTCTTATGTCAAAGGCAATACCATCGACCCACTGCATGAATTCCAATTTTCTTCTTCATTCCAATAATCTTTTCAAAGCATACCCATAAATTTTTCAAAAAATTAGCAAGTGCAAACACAACCAAGGGTTTCACCCCATTATCTCAACATCGTACATATTGATAACAACACTTTGCAACTCTTCTTTTTTTTTTTTCTTTTTTCTTTGTTTTCTCTTTGTTTTCTCTTGTTTTCTTCCTTTTTTCTTTTCTTTTTCTTTTCTTGGTGTGTTGCTTTTCTTTTCTTTTTTTCCTTTCTTTCTTCTTCTCATTTTTTTTTGTTCAAATACGCACAACCACAAGGGGCTATAGGCACATTCGCTAATTTCAATCATCCCCTTTTCACACAATTCTAAATCATCATGCACTAAAATCAAGGCATTCTTTTGACGCGAGATAAAAACAAAAAAGGGTTCAAGCACAATGAAGTTAAGGGTGACAAAATGGGCAATTAAACAAAGAAAAGGTCTAGGCTCAACCATGGTTAACTAGGGGAGATCTGATTAAGGTTGATCTTTAAGAAGCCCAAAATAGTTAACCTAAATGCCGTTATCATTTTAATGCATCAAATTCATGAACGTGGTCTTCATATGTATAACAAAGCAAGTTCTAAAACAATCAAGTCATGTGCGATATCACTCAATGAAAGAAAATAGAGCAGTTATCAATGCAACGCTTATTGGCTCAACAGCTCACAAAATGGTTACCAATTGCCAAGTCTTGAAAAATTCATCATTCAATTTCATTATCAAGAAGACAAGACATTTAACCCACATAATATAAATGCTCATGCTTATAGAGTAATTGCAATAATCATCATAGCATCAAATTCCAACAATTTTCTACTGTAACCAAACGAATTCATCAAATATCTATTTTTTTCTTTTTAGTTTTTTTTTTTCAATGTAAAGAGCTAGAATTACTCCCTCCCCACACCAGAAATGTACATTGTCTTCAATGTAGCAAAGAAAAAATAGAAAACAAAAAGAAAGGAATTAGAACTTTCCTGAAAATCGAAAGAATGCGACGAAAGCACCATGGGGGAGGAGGATGAGGCAGTTGAAAGCCATCATGGGCTAAGAAGACTGCCAGATTTTGTGTCTGAATGGAAACATGGAATTGCAAAGCTCTCTTTTTTCTTTCTCACAATGGTTGGAAGGCGTAGGCACGCTTAAGAAGCGTAAGTCGTCTGCCCATTCTTTGTAACGGTACCTATAACATTCTCTGTGAAGCGTGGGCACGCCTTGGAACCCGTAATCTTCTGTTTATCAAACTCTAATCCCAGTAAAACGTCACAGAATACACCCAGGATCAACAATAAAAATTTTCTGTCAATAGAAATCCAAAACAACCTGATTTTAAACACAAAAAATATGAAATAAAAACATAAAAATGACTAAAAATTGAAACTCTTGGGTTGCCTCCCAAGTAGCACCTTTCTTTAACGTCTTTGGCTAGACAATACCACGCGCTCAATCTGGATGTAACTCAAATTTCTTGGCAACTCTTGACATCTCTTGCGAATCCAAATTGCAATCGATTACAACCTTCAATGCATCTCTACCATTTAATTCAAACTTTCGCAGCAAAAAAGGGCCAATTACATTTATAACAAAAACAGAATGTGCCTCACTAGAATATTTAATGGCATCACATGTATTGAATTTTATTATTTCACCATCAAATTTCATTGTCAAGGTTCCTGAATAAACATCAATTTTTGTTTTAGATGTCAATATAAATGGTCTGCCTAACAAAATTGGGGGTTAAGTAGAAAAATCATCATCCATATCTAATACATAGAAATCTGCAAGAAAAATCAATTTATCAACTTGAACTGGAATATCCTCCAATATCCCATTAGGATATGCATTAGACATATCAACAAGTTGCATTATGACACTCGTTTCTTTTAATGGTTCCAGATTCAGAGAATTATAAATAGAATGAGGCATAATATTTATTGCTGCTCCTATATCTATTAATGCTTTTTTGACCTTAACATTCCCTATTTTGCAAGAAACAATAAACATACCTAGATCTTTATGTTTTGGAGGTAATTTCTATTGTAGGACCGATGAAACATTTTTTCCCATATAAATCTTTTCAAAACCTTTCAACTTTGTTTCAGTGGTGCACAATTCTCTAAAAAATTTTGCATATCGAGAAATTTGTTTAATGGCATCCAGTAGGGGAACATTTACCTTAACTTTGCGAAAAATGTAAAAAACTTCTTGCTCTTGCTCCTCTTTCCTGGATTTTGCATATCGACTGGAAAATGGAGGAGGAGGTCTCACCACTACTGGGGGTTCATCTCTGGGTTCTTTCCTTGGAAGGGATTGAGTTGGAGATTTCATTGTTTCTTCCTCAACTTGCTCTTCAAGATCATGCTTAGATACTCCTTTTTTACACTCTTGCAAGTCCTTGCCACTTCTTAAAGTAATTGCACTCACATTTTGGTTGGGATTGGGAATCACTTGAACTGGTAGCTTCTCTTTACCACTCTCAAGGTTGCTCATTGAAGACGTCAGTTGTGACATTTGTGCCTCCAGAGTCCTAATGCTTGAGCGAGTCTCTTGTTAAATCTCTGCGAGTCCTGCCGCATTTAACAAGTGCTGTCAGCTAATGATTTAACCATGTCTTCCAGGGACATACTTGCATTAGATGTGGACGATTGTTGTACAGATGGTCTCTGTTGGAACGATTGTTGGAAACCCGAAGGTTTCTGAACATAGCTGAAATTGGGGTGGTTCGGCCACCCTGGATTGTATGTGGGTACATGCGGGTCATTTATCCATTGGGGTGATCCAGGCAAACCTCCCATGGCGCTGGCTTGCTCGTGGGGGTTTTCTTGAAGGGTCAGGTATGTATCGGTCGTGTGTTCAGGGGCGGCACATATCCCACATGCTTTACCTGCTTGTACTTATCCTATAGCCATTTGACAAACCAAGGTAGTAAGCTCAGTTAATCTATTTGCAAGGTCTGAATGATTTACCTCATTGACCCTTCTAGTCACCCCCTCAGATCCGACTCCAAACTGTTGAGAGTTCTCAGCCATGTTAGATATCAGTCGTTTGGCTTCATCTGTTGTCTTATTTACTAAAACACTTCCACTCGCTGCATCGACCATGCTTCTTTCTATGAGTAGCAGTCTCTCGTAAAAATATTGGGTTAATAACTGGTCAGGGATCTGATGGTGCGGACAACTGGCACACAGCTGTTTGAACCGCTCCCAGTATTCGTAGAGAATTTTTCCATTGACCTGCCTAACTCCACATATCTCCTTTCTGATGTTAACGGTCCAAGAGGTTGGAAAGAACTTCTCAAGGAATTGCCGTTTCATTCCTTCCCAAGTAGTAATAGACCCCGATGGCAAGTAAAACAACCAGTCCTTAGTCTTGTCTACTAAAGAGAAAAGAAACGTACGCAGCTTGATTTGTTCTTCCGTAACACCCTGAGGTTTCGTGGTTGGACATACTACATGGAATTCCTTCAAGTGCTTGTGTTGGTCCTCTCCTGCAATACCACGAAAAGTAGGTAATAAATGGATCAACCCAAATTTTAATTGAAAAGCCTCCTCAGTGTCAGGATACGTGATGCACAGAGGCTGTTGGTTAACATTCGGGGTTTCCAGCTCTCTCAAAGTCCTTTGGACTGCCATTGTTTCGTTTGGACAAGTCAAGTCTGTTTCCAATTCAACTGATGAATCACTAAAGTGAAAATTTTGTTCAACTCCGGGAGGTAATGCCACTGAAGCTTGTTGCTTTTGCAATTGAGTCTCCTTCGTCAACCTTCTTGCTGTTTTCTTGATCTCTGGATCAAATTCGAGTCTTCCTGTACTGGAAAATCGAGGCATAGAACATAGACTAAACAAAGCCTGTGCAAAAAATTCCTTCAAACACCAGGTCACTGGCAACGGCACCATTATCAAAAATAAAATTTATATTAGACCAACTATCGAAACTGAATGAATAGAGTGGTGAGTAGGGTCGTCTCCTCAGGGAACTGGTAGACTTATCACACACAGATAATTGGAGAATTTTTGGAAGGGAGATAAAAGAAACAAATTAAAGATGTAAGGTTACTAAATAATTGTAAGAAATGCAATAACTAAAAAATGTAATAAACAATTAATTGATACAACCTAATCAAGGAGATAATCTCGGCATCGGTTCACGCAATTGATCATAGATACCCGAATTATTTCACATGTTCGCAAATAAATTGGTTCTAACAATTTAACAACCGCCAAACTACCAATCTCTTCTGAATTATATGGTAGTCCAAAGATGCTCTTAAACTACCCCCTTGTGAAATAGATAACCCCAGAGACGTTCGAAAGATTTAATCTATTCACAGATTTAGGAATTAGAGAGACCCAATTCTAATTAACAAACACACATACGGGTTCATTTAAACTAGATTAATTATTCCTACGATACCGATTAAATTGCTTGCGAGGCAATGAAATTGTCCCGTTCGCCACTAATTTAAAATAATCAAGTGATACGCGCCCTTGTCCTAATTGGCAGTTACTATTCAGACAATTGAACAACTGGCAACATTGATCCAATAAATCCAAAAAATGATAGGCTGTTAAAATAAAAAATAATTAAATACCCACGAACGCAAAATTTAAAATAGAGCAAAACAATTAAAACGATCTCACAATTGATTGTGCACCGGGTCTTGATTATTCCTCAACTAGATAAAAGCGTTTAGCCTTGCCGCATAATGACAAAGCAATTGCAAGCTTTCATGGACTTTAGTCGATTGAAGAAAAGTAAAGAGCGGCACAACCGTTAGTCTAGAACTCACGTTGAGAATGAAAAGGAAAAAAAAGATAAAAAGGTCCGAAATTTTGAAGATAGAACTCCTAGTCTATTGTTGTCCTCTTTTATAGCATTTGCGCCGCCAATCTCTTTACCAACCGAGAGTTTGTTTCTATAAAGGATAGCTTTCTTATTTTCCTCCTTGAGTTGTCACCAAAGGTCTCCTCTGAATATGTTTTCTAATCCCACGCAGCTTCAAGATATGTCTCCCAGGGATAGCGGCAGCTTTGAGGGATAGGTCCCGCAGTCCATCTTTTTAACGTAACTCTACGGTCTCTGGTGTGGGCACGCTTTGGAATGACTAGTCTTCTGAAAATTGACCTCTTTTCATCACTTTTGACACCAACCGCCTACAACTGACACAAATACCAATTATGAGCAGAAGTCTATTACTTTGCATAATAAGTGATCAAAATTGAGACCAAATACCATCAAATAAAATGCACAATTGTCTCACTATCAAATCCCCCCACACCAAAACGATGCTTGTCCTCAAGTATCTCAAAGCTCAGATGTACAATTACAGCCACACACACGAAGCAGTCCAACATGCGAGCACAAGAGTTCTATCGTCCTAACAATGTCATCAAATTCAGAAATTTCAAGACTTAACCCTCTCTTATAGAATGATATATGACTGCTCACCACTCCGACATGAAACACAAAGGGGTCACACTCACCACACGATAAAATGATGTTACCATATGCTTGCTAATATATCATATCGCCACCACTGAAACCGAATGTAATACAAAAATCAAAGGATGTTGATGCGGGTTATAATGGGGTTCAGGTACGGGTTGGATCAAACAGGTAGTTTAGGCTTATTATGTCAAAGGTAATACCATCGACCCACTGCATGAATTCCAATTTTCTTCTTTATTCCAATGATCTTTCCAAAGCATACCGATAAATTTTCCAAAAAATTAGCAAGTGCAAGCACAATCAAGGGTTTCACCCTACTATCTCAACATCGCACTTATTGATAACAACACTTTGTAACTCTTCTTTTTTTTTCTTTTTTCTTTGTTTTTTCTTTTTTTTTTCTCTTGTTTTCTTCCTTTTTTCTTTTCTTGGTGTGCTACTTTTCTTCTCTTTTTCCCCCTTTCATTTTTCTTATCTTTTTTTTTGTTCAAATACGCACAACCACAAGGGGCTATAGGCACACTCGCTAATTCCAATCATCCCTTTTTCACACAATTCTAAATCATCATGCACTGAAATCAAGGCATTCTTTTGACGTGGGATAAAAACACAAAGGGTTCAAACACAATGGAGTTAAGGGTGACAAAATGGGCTATTAAACAAAGAAAATATCTAGACTCAACCATGGTCAGTTAGGGGAGATCTGATTAAGGTTGGTCTTTAGAAAGCCCAATATGATTAATCTAAGTGCCCTTATCATTTTAATGCATCAAATTCAAGAATGTGGTCTTCATATGCATAACAAAGTAAGTTCTAGAACAATCAAGTCATGTATGATATCACTCAATGAAAGAACATAAAGTAGTTATTAATGCAACGCTTATTGGCTCAACAGCTCACAAAATGGTTACCAATTGCCAAGTCTTGAAAAATTCATCATTCAATTTCATTATCAAGAAGACAAGACATTTAACCCACATAATATAACTGCTAATGCTTGTAGAGTAATTGCAATCATCATCATATCATCAAGTTCCAACAATTTTCAACTGTAACCAAACGAATTCATCAAATATCTATTTTTTTCTTTTTAGTTTTTTTTTCAATGTAAAGAGCTAGAATTACTCCCCCCCAACACCAGAAACCTACAATATCCTCAATGTAGCAAAGAAAAAATAGAAATAAAAAAGAAAGGAATTAGAAATTCCCCGAAGGCCGAAAGAATGCGATGAAAGCATGGGAGAGGAGGATGAGGCAGTTGAAAGCCATCATGGGCCAAGAAGACTGCCAGATTTTGTGTCTGAATGAAAAAATGGACTTGCAAGGCTCTCTTTTTTCTTTCTCACAATGGTTGGAAGGCGTGGGCACGCTTAAGAAGCGTAAGTCGTCTACCCATTCTTTGTAACGGTACCTATGAGATTCTCTGTGAAGCGTGGGCACGCCTTAGAACCCGTAGTCTTCTGCTCATCAAACTCTAATCCCAGTAAAATGTCACAGAACACACCCAGGACCTACAATAAAGATTTTTTTCCAATAGGAATTCAAAACAACCTGATCTTGAACACAAAAAATATGAAATAAAAAAGCAAAAATGACTAAAAACTAAAACTCTTGGGTAGCCTCCCAAGTAGCACTTTTCTTTAATGTCTTTGCCTAGACAATACCACGCGCTCAATCTGGATGTAACTCAAATTTCTTGGCAACTCTTGACATCTCTTGCGAATCAAAATTACAATCGATTACAACCTTCAATGCATCTCTACCATTTAATTCAAACTTTCGCTGCATAAAAGGGTCAATTACATTTATAACAAAAACAGAATGTGCCTCACTATAATATTTAATGGCATCACAAGTATTGAATTTTATTATTTCACCATCAAATTCTATTGTCAAGGTTCCTGAATAAATATCAATTTTTGTTTTAGATGTCATTAAAAATGCCATGTCTAACAAAATTGGGGGTGAAGAAGAAAAATCATCATCTATATCTAACACATAGAAATCTGCAAGAAAAATCAATTTATCAACTTGAATTGGAATATCCTCCAATACCCCTTCAGGATATGCATTAGACATATCAGCAAGTTACATTATGACACTCGCTTCTTTTAATGGTCCCAGATTCAGAGAATTATAAATGGAATGAGACATAATATTTATTGTAGCTCCTAAATCTATCAATGCTTTTTTGACCTTAGCATTCCCTATTTTGCAAGAAACAGTAAACATGCCTAGATCTTTATGTTTAGGAGGTAATTTCTATTGTAGGACCGCTAAAACATTTTCTCCCATATAAATCTTTTCAAAACCCTTCAACTTTGTCTTAGTGGTGCACAATTCTCTATGAAATTTTGCATATCGAAAAATTTGTTTAATGGCATCCAGAAGGGGAACATTTACCTCAACTTTGCGAAAAATGTCAAAACTTCTTGCTCTTGCTCATCTTTCCTGGATTTTGCATATCGACTGGAAAATGAAGGAGGAGGTGTCACCACTACTGGGGTTTCATCTCTGGGTTCTTTCCTTAGAAGGGATTGAGTTGGAGATTTCATTGTTTCTTTCTCAACTTGCTCTTCAAGATCATGCTTAGATACTCCTTTTTTATACTCTTGCAAGTCCTTGCACTTCTTAAAGTAATTGCACTCACATTTTGCTTGGGATTGGGAATCACTTGAGTTGGTAGCTTCTCTTTACCACTCTCAAGGTTGCTCATTGAAGACGCCAGCTGTGACATTTGCGCCTCCAAAGTCCTAATGCTTGCACGAGTCTCTTGTTGAAATCTTTGCGAGTCCTGCCACATTTGACAAGTACTGTCAGCTAATGATTTAACCATGTCTTCTAGGAACATACCTACATTAGATGTGGACGGTTGCTGTATTGATGGTTGATAAGAATATATTTTACGTATTTTTTAGTATGTTTTATTAGTTAATTTTGGTTTGATTATTTAGTTTTATAACTAAAATAACTAAGGTTTTGGTAAAAAACTACATTTTATGTTAAAGTGGCTAAACATTGCATTTTATTGATTTTTATAGTAAAAACTTCATATTTTGTAGGTTTAATGATTCAATCATCAAATGAAGTGCATTGGGAAGATATTTGGATGATTGAAGATGGATTAAAGTGGTGAAAATAAAATATGAAGTCTAAAAGGAGAAATGCAATTTGAGAACAAAAGAATCAAGAAAAAGTCAGCTTTGACAACTCAGACACATTTTCATAGTTTGACTATATCTGGAGTTACACAGATCGGATCAAGGTGATCTTGGTACCATTTTGAAGCTAAGAGATATATCTACATTTGGTATGAAGATATCAAAGTCCAATTCAGCTGTTTTCTTGGTCAAAAAGTCGAAACACAGAAACTTATCTGGATGGTCAAAAGCTGAAGCCCAGAATTGACCAGTCTATGGTATTTCGATCATATCTTAGGCTACAAAGCTCCGATTTGGATGATTTTTGAAGCATTGGAAAACTAACTCAAAGGGCTACAACTTTTGTGTTTTGTACAAAAGTTAGTTGGGCCTTTATCATGGAGAAAATAGCAGTTGAAATAAGGCTAGAGTGAAAACGCGAGTATACAAAACGCGAGTTGAAGCCGCGTTGTCTGTAAGCGCGTTTTGTAGCCGAAATTCTGCAATTTGCTCAGCCATTTCTCTTGTGTTCATACCACTTTCCAGCTATAAGTTGCAAGGGAATTCGGTGCACATGCTTTAGAAGACAAAAGGGCAGACAAGGTGGCGTATTTTCAAGTCAAAAATATTTGTTATTGACTATCCTAACAAAGTTGAGATTTGGGAATCAAAAGGTGGAATTTGACTTGGAAAAAGGGAGCTCTTGAGCAGCTTTTATGCAGAGACATTGGGAGAGGTCAGGACATCCATACGTAGCCAGACTTTCTGATAGCAAATTCTCTCTAGCTAGCAAATAGATGGAGAAGACATACGGGAGAAGCTTGAAGTTGCAGAAATGTAGCTCTTTTCATCTTCTTAGTGTTAGTTTAGCTTAGTATAGAGTAAGATAGTTCATCCATTCTTGTTATTAGCTAGATGAAGAAGAAGATGGAGGATGAAGAAGGCAAGGAAGAAAGCTCATGTGACAAGGGTTGTATTCCTTTCAAATCTTTATCTTTTGTACTTGATTCCAAGTTTAGTTAATTTACAAGTTCTGGATTTTATGTTTAATATGTGTCTTTAAAGTTTATACCTTGGGTTTGGTTGAACTTTCTATAATTGTTAGTGTTCATTATTTGGTTATTTGAAGCTATTATTTGAGTAAGTTATTTAGTACTTTAGCTCTTTAAATCATGATTAATCTGGTACCATTAATTGTGATTATCTAAGGTGTTATTTCTGCAATGAAAATTGAGATTTAACATTAGTTCAAGAAGTGCTAAACATAGGGAGTATACTCACGAAAGTAGAGGTGCACCTATGTGGTTTTTAGTGATTCATTTCATGTAATTTTACTGAAGAAATGAACTTGTAGCTAATTTCATAACCATGAGAATAGGTATGGATTAGTTATAAGTATAATTGATTCACTACGAAAGTAGGATTCAAATACATAAGGAAATTACACCATAACTAGCCTAGATGTAGTACTCAATGATCCAAATATAGCACTTGCATGAGTAGTTAGAGATACCACAACCTAAGGAGCTTTTATTTGTTATTTTGTATAATTTCAGTAGGTTAAATTTGTTATAATTCATTGATAGTCTAAATAATAGAGAAGCTTTAGTAATACCGGTAATTGTTCACTCTTCCTTGTGGGATCGACCCGATATATACCCTAAAGTACTAGTTGACATGTATACTTGCAGTGAACGGGTGTAATTCGATTTTTTTAAACTTGTACGTATGTAAAATACCCGTCAATGGTCCCTGTTGGAAACCAGAAGGTTTCTTAGCATAGTTGAAATTGGGGTGGTTCCGCCACCCTGGATTGTATGTGGGTGCATACCGGTCATTTCTCTATTAGGGTGGTCCAGACAAACCTCCCATGGCGCTAGCTTGCTCGTGGGGTCTTCTTGAAGGGTCGGACACATATTGATCGTGTGTTTAGGGGCAGTTAGGGATGGCAACGGAGGCGGGTGCCCGCGGGGGGTCATTGGGGCGGGGGGAATTTTTTCCCCCCGTTTGCCATTTGAAAATATATATATGTACATAATTATATATATATAATGATATTATCAATTATACTACTAATTATACATGTCTATTAATAAAAATCATTAATTATTTATACTAAATTTATTAATACATTTATGTTAAATTCCTAACTACGTTTAATACCATAACACTTTTTTCTAAAAAAAACACAATAATAATTTAGTGATTGTATTTGTATCAAAAGTGAAAATTTGATTATTTTAGTTATATTTGTTTTATCATATTAGATTGTATTCAAATAACCTTTGTTTAATTATTTTTATGAGTTTCAATTGTGAAATTACAATAAATAATAATTTAGTGATGTGTTGATATTTTAGTATTTGATTATTTGCTCAAATTTAATTATAATAAAATTCTTTTAACCCCACGGGTGCCTCCGCGTGGGAAACAGAGCGGGGCAGGGGAAGCCGGGGGCGGGGGTGTGGGCGGGAGAATTAAAATGCAACGGGGCGGGGGTTAGGGGAGGTGTCCGCCGCCCCATTGCCACCCCTAGGAGCAGCACATATCCCACATGCTTTACCTGTCTGTACTTGTCCTATAACCATTTGACGACCCAAGGTTGTAAGTTGAATTAATCTATTTGCAAGGTCTGAATGATTTACCTCATTGACCCTTCTAGTCACCCCCTCATATCTGATTCCAAACTGTTGAGAGTTCTCAGCCATGTTAGAGATCAGCCGTTTGGTTTCATCTGTTGTCTTATTTACTAAAGCACCTCCACTCGCTGCATCGACAATGCTTCTATCCATGGGTAGCAGTCCCTCGTAAAAATATTGGATCAACAACTGGTCAAGGATCTGTTGGTGCGGGCAACTGGCACACAGCTGTTTGAACCGCTCCCAATATTCGTATAGAATTTCTCCATTGACCTGCCTAACTCCACATATCTCCTCTCTGATGTTGACGGCCCTAGATGTTGGAAAGAACTTCTCAAGGAATTGCCGTTTCATTCCTTTCCAAGTAGTAATGGACCCCGATGGCAGGTAAAACAACCAGTCCTTAACCTTGTCTACTAAGGAGAAAGGAAACGCATGCACCTTGATTTGTTCTTCCGTAACACCCTGAGGTTTCATGGTTGAACATACTACATGAAATTCCTTCAAGTGCTTGTGTGGGTCCTCTCCTGCAATACCATAAAAAGTAGGTAATAAGTGGATCAACCCAGATTTTAATTGAAAAGCCTCCTCAGTGTCAAGATACGTGATGCACAGAGGCTGTTGGTTAACATTCGGGGTTGCCAGCTCCCTCAAAGTCCTTTGGGCTATCATTGTTTCGTTGGGACCAGTCAAGTCTGTTTCCAATTCAACTGATGAATCACCAAAGTGAAAATTTTGTTCAACTCCAGGAGGTAACGCCACTGAACCTTGTTGCTTTTGCAACTTAGTCTCCTCCTCCTTGCTGTTTTTTTTATCTCTGGATCAAATTCGAATCTTCTTGTACGGGAAGATCGAGGCATAAAACATAGGCTAAACAAAGCCTGTGCAATAAATCACTTCAAACACTAGGTCCTTGGCAACGGCGCCAAAATTTGGTGGCTGTCAAGCTATCAAAAATAAAATTTATATTAGACGTATTACCGAAATTGAATGAGTATAGTGGTGAGTAAGGTCGTCTCCTCAGGGAACTGATAGACTTATTACACATAGATAATTGGAGAATTTTTGGAAGGGAAATAAAAGAAACAAATTAAAGATGTAAGGTTACTAAACAATTGCAAGAAGTGCAATAACTAAAGAATGTAATAAACAATTAATTGACACAATCTAGTCAAGGAGATAATTTCGGCACCGGCTCACGCAATTGATCATAGATACCAGAATTATTTCACACGTTCGCAAATAAATTGGTTCCAGTAATTTAACAACCGCCAAACTACCAACCTCTCTTTAATTATATGGTAGTCCAGAGACGCTCTTAAACTATCCCCTTGTAAAATAGATAATTCCGGAGACGCTCGAAAGATTTAATTTATTCACAGCTTTAGGAATTAGAGAGACCCAATTTTAGTTAACAAACACACATGCGGGTTCATTTAAATTAGATTAATTATTCCTACGGCACCGATTAGACTGCTTGCGAGGCAATGAAATTGTACCGTTCACCACTAATTTAAGACAATCAAGTGATACGCACCCTTGTCCTAATTGGCAGTATACTATTCAAACAATTGAACAACTGGCAACATTGATCCAATAAATCCAAACAATAATAGGCTGTTAAAATAAAGAATAATTAAATACCCACGAACGTAAAATTTAAAATAGAGCAAAACAATTAAAACGATCTCACAATTGATTGTGCACCGGGTCTTGATTATTCCTCAACTAGATAAAAGCGTTTAGCCTTGCAGCATAACGACGAAGCAATTGCAAGCTTTCATGGACTTTAGTCGATTGAAGAAAAGTAAAGAGTGGCACAACCGTTAGTCTAGAACTCACGTTCAAAACGAAAAGGAAAACAAAGATAAAAAGATCCGAGATTTTGAAGATAGAACTCCTAGTCTATTGCTGTCCTCTTTTATAGAGTTTGCGCTGCCAATCTCTTTACCAACCGAGAGTTTGTTTCTACAAAGGATAGCTTCCTTATTTTCCTCCTTGAGTTGTTACCAAAGGTCTCCTCTGAAGATGTTTCCTAATCCCACGCAGCTTCAAGATACGTCTCCCAAGGATAGCGACAGCTTCCAGGGATAGGTCCCGCAGTCCGTCTTTTTAATGCAACTCTGCGGTCTCTGGCGTGGGCACGCTCTGGAATGACTAGTTTTCTGGAAATTGGCCTCTTTTCACCACTTTTGACACCAACCGCCTATAACTGACATAAATACCAATTATGAGCAGCAACCTATTACTTTGCATAATAAGTGGCCAAAATTGAGACTAAATACCATCAAATAAAATGCACAATTGTCTCACTATCAACTCTTAAATCTCAATACATGCTAGTTCAATCATAGATATAGTTAAAATCTATTAGGTGATGTTTCCCCTCACACATTAACCATGCATTTCACAACTATCTCCCCCTCACACATTGGGTCTTAAGTTGGAACAATATCAACCTTTTATTTGATGGACAACATTGCATTTAATTGTCTAGTAGGAGGAGTTGCCATTACTACGCTCCGATAACAATGCTGGATAGGGATGGCAATGGGACTGGGGGATCCCTCTCTCGTCTCCTGCCCTGTTACCAAACATCTCCCCCTACACCCACCCCATCCTTTGCCCCTGCTCCTACTTCTGCTAGTTCCTCCGGGGATGTTTGTTGAAGAATGATAAAAAATTGATCCTGTCGCTATTTGCTTCCACAATAACTAACAAAAATTCAACATATCAACCCATGGGAGGCGGGTGTCCCTCGTTGCCTACCCGAGTGTTGGGTGTTATTGGGCCTTCTCATCACAAAAGCTATCCCAAAAGTTAAGGTTTCCCTCACACTTATAATCAAATATCCTGTCGCTTCCACAATCGATACAAAATAAACTCAAAATTTACCATTCACATCGAGCTGATGTTGGAATAACTTCAACTTTTCATCGGACAAGCAATATTTCATTCAAGTGTTTAAATTGATTAATTTTTCATTTGAAGATGAAATTGGTCAATAATTGATAGTTTAAATACTAATGTGTTATGTTAAAAAGTTTGAGAACGAAATATATCTATGACATCAATTTTAGGGATGAAAACTGTCATTTTCCCGTTTTTTACTCTTTTCTGTCAATATGTTAAGTTGTAAGACGCTCTGGGATAAAAAAGGAAAACGTTTCTTTGAAAACTTTCATTTAAGAGATACTTAGGATGTGAGTTTATGGGATCCTTTATACATTCATTGCGTTAGTACTCTTTCGTGTTGGACCTCAATAGTTCAGAGTTATATGTTATCTCCTGCCATGAGATGATGAATTGAAGTTTGCTAAATACAAAGAGTAGGATCAACAATTTGTCGCTCTATGACTATAAGATTAATTATTAAGGCCCTAAAACTTACGTTTGATGATCTTCTCTTTTCTAGTCTACATAAGCTAGATTGATTACATACTATTTGGAGAACAATTTACCATCCTGAGGTTAAAACTGAGACATTTCCATTTATGTCTTCAGGGATACATACTTGGACACCCAGCGACTAAAGTTCATGGAATTCTTTACTATTTAGTCCCATTTGCTTATAGTATGGGCCTGATTTCTAATGAACTCTATCAGGAATTCTGACATGGGGGGAGGGAGAGAATAGGGAAGAGGGGCAGAAGAGGAGGTTACAAGCTGGTGACGTCGGCATCGGCTGGCCAGCAGTGGCGGGTTAAAGTAGGGGAGAAGGAAGAAAATGATGGAAAAAAGTGAAAAATTTGCGTGTTTTTAGATATTACGGGACGTGTACATTAAAAATTTTGAGATGTTTATAGAGGATTACCGTAAACAAAATAGTTAAAAGACTTGTCTATTAAAAATTAGACTAAAAACTTGCATGCGAGACAGGTTCTGGAACTGACCGAGAATTGTATTATAGTTGTAAGGCCACAATTATGGTATTGGATTTGGACCTCACATAGAACTGTACTATAATTGCATGGAGTTTTCGCGTTCCTCATACATGAACAGAAATTGGCCCACGATAATTTGAAGGAAAACAAAAACAAAGGACAAAAAATTAAAACCAGTTTTGCCAATTAACGTCAAAGAAATATTTTGACAAAAACTAGGAAAGTCTTCATTGTTGGTCCCCAAATCTGCAATCTGCAATGAGCAATGATTAAACTTTTATCTTACCAAAAAAGAAAATTGAAATCAACTAACCTATTATTGGGATTCAAGCACGAAATAAGCAACTAATAAGACATCAAGTTAACAACAATTCAAGGAAAATGAGTCAAAAACAAGAAAATACAATTGACAGGAAAGATTTAACATGTTCATATTAATCACCCATTCTTTATTATGAAAAAAGTTCATATAAAAATACAATTTGAATTCTAAACCCAACCCTTGTGTAATATTTCTCATATACCAAAGTCCTTTTTCTCACTCTCATCTATAACACATGACTCCTTTTTGTGTACTTTAATTTATGATATGACAATCCCCTTCAATTTATAGGATATATTACTTGACAAATACTTCAATAATAATAAAAAAATAACTTACTTGATTTCCAAACATATATAAATACAAAATTTCTTGGCAACTACTCCAAATACGTATAAATTACTAGAAACTATTTACTTGTCACAGAAAATAAAAATTGCCTAAACAATATAAGTAATTTCCTAATAATCTCCACCAAAAAGCTTGATGTGTAGTTATACATACCGAATTATTACGTTGTTGTAACGTCCATACATAGTTAATCCGAGTCCAACCTTTGGCTGACTTAAGTTTGTAGGATTTTCCTTTTCACCAGTACTTACAACTTGAAAGTAATCTTGGATCCCTTTTTTAATTCTGCTCCCAACTATTGAGGTAATCAAGTAACAATTTTTTTTTTAAATCACCATACTTCTCACCTTCACAATATTGTCTGGCCCGTGTGTGCTTTTTAAAATTCCACCATTAATGAAAACCTTGTAACTTTGAGAATCTCGGGATGCATGAGAGTTAGATTTGTTTTTTTGGATTTTTTTGATACACGTGTCATACCGCTCAAACAACAAAACTGAAATACATCCAACATCAAGTACATACCATTCGAAATTGTTAAGAACATTTCCACTAAATTGCATCCTAATTTAACATTGGACTCTATGTTTTTCCATGTCCTCTGAATCACTTGCCCGAATTTACTGTGAAATATCCTCTATGTTTGTTGTCTTTTGATCCTTTCCCTTCAATGCCAAGACTTTTTGACATGAATATTCTTTTTCTATTAAATTATTGAATTGAAAATTACCGCAACTCACTTAATATCAATAATTAACCAAAACCTAGCTATGATATTATACCAGATGCTGAGATCCAAGAGCAAACGAAGAATCATTGAAAAATTAAGTGCATGACAATTTAAAGAAAACAAATAAAAAACATGAAACTTCGAGTAGATACAAGATTAATGTGGTTCGACTCAATTATTAAATCTATATCTATAAAGACAAAACTCGATATGTGAGAAAAATAGAAAAATCTAATTTGAATCCCGAGCAACCGTACTATGACATTTCTCACGTAGCAGGAAGCCCTTCCCTCACTCTCATTACATGTTACTATTTAAAACAAAAATAAGGCAATTTTCATAACAAGGTAAATTTTATTTCGTCCTTACGCCACCTTTTTAAGAAGAAAAGTTTAAGTATAACACTTGGTAAAGAAAAGTGCACGTAACTTGAAAGTTAGGTGGCAACTTCAAAAATTCTTTAATAAACCAAACTCGTATATTAATTTTTTAACACGTGCCAAACACCACCGTCTAAAATACCCATAACGAAGTTATCTTGCGTGGGGATTTTAGCATTGCATGATTTATAATTTGCTTGAAACATATTTTAAGCCATTAAAATGAGAGAGCTAAAAGGATAGTGAGATCTTTTTCTTTTTAATTTTCTGATAAATTCTTCTGATGAGTTGCTTTGTTTTGATCGATCATTCATTGGTAATTGGCAGATTTTATCCTATCATCTTTTCGCAAACATTTGGATAGTTATTTATATAGGGTTAAAATTTAAGTTTTCAAAAATTCAATAGTTGAAATTCTATTGCACACCATTTGGCCAAGTAATGTAACGTAATTTGGACCATCTTTTGCATGCCGCTTTACAGTAAAGCTGCATAGCATGAGTTGGCAAACAATGACATTTGTGTTGGTAGGGTCAGTTAAATTTGTGGTTCCGATAAGGCGATTCTCTGTAGACATAGCAGCTTGTGGGTTAGAGTTCGAATGTTCCAAGAACTCTATCCAAGTGTCTGGAGTCTAAAGTTGCTCTGGCTGGTGCCCTAAACGAGAGATAGGCCAAGCTCTATGGAGAAGTTGCAGGTGCTCCCAAGGCATCCTATCTTCTGCGACCTGTTCTTGCTGCTAGTTTATGTTCAAGCATGTTCAAACCTTGCTATGGCTGGTTCCATAGTTAAGTTTCTTCCAGGATTTGAAGGACCCCTCCCCTTTGAACTCGAAACCGGGTGAGCCACTAAGTATAACATGTATATATATATATATATAATAACACTAGAAATTAACATTGATCAAAACTTAGAAGAAATAGTTGACCCATTTTCTGATATTATCAGGTACATTGGAGTTGGTGAATCAGAGGATGTGCAGCTCTTCTACGCTTTTATCAAGTCAGAGTCAAATCCTCAATCGGATCCTCTTATCATTTGGTTAGATGGAGGCCCTGGCTGCAGTTCATTTATTCCACTTTTCTTTGGGATAGGTGAATTCTAATGCCTTACACTTTGCAGTAGGTGTCACAAAAAAAAAAAAAAAGAACAATTGCGGCACTATTTTGATCTTGATTTTGTATAATCTTGAAACTCTGCAAACAGCCTTTCTGGTTGAAACTCTGCAAAAAAGACAAAAGACGTTGTCTGGTTGACGAAGCTTTATGTAAGGTCTTTTGTTTTGTTTTGTTTTTTTGGGTAAAAGTATTAATTTTATTGAATAGCATCCATTTGTCGCCAGTAGCAACTGCTACAAACATCTGTACAATAACTAACTACACATTCACATCAAATTACAAAGCCCAAAATATAAACTAAGCTCCAAAAACACGCACCTAAATATTTTTTCATATGCATTGCTACAATAAAGTTTTTGAAAAACGTTCCTAAAAACGGCTAATTCAAATGGAGCCATAATCTTTATTTGTCTTTAATGTTCAAGTGATGATGACTGATAAACTGGAGTGCCAGCATTTGATCAAGTCACTGGCCCGTGATTTTCTATTGCAGGACCAGTAATTTTGGAGCCATTGTCGTTCGACGGCACTCTACCCAAATTGGTATTAAATCCCTCTACTTGGACCAAGGTAAACTCAAGAATTGAGTTTCTCTTTTCTTTTATTTTATTTTCTTGCGAGAGAAAAAGTGATTTAAGTTGATGAGTATATCTCAGACTCATAGAAGTGTTACATGAAAAGGTTATTGAGACACATATATAAATAAGGTTCCAAATTTTTTCTTTTTTCTTTTTTTTTGAAATAATGTTCAAATAATCTTTATCCAAACAAACCTAATTTTCAAGATTAAGAATTCGAGTTGACTGCAAGATTGAGAATCACTTCTTGTTGCTTGTTAGGTTGTAAGCATCATCTTTTTGGATTCGCCAGTAGGAAGTGGTTTTTCTTATGCTAAGGCTGCACAAGCTTCTCAATCTTCAGATTTTCAAGCCTCTGATCAAGCTTATGAATTTATCAGGAAGGTACACGCCCATCACTCAGCTAATTAATGAATCATAAGGCTTCATGGAACGTTGGACAATTACTAACAAGGAAAATGCCATATTTGTCTCTAGACCCTTTATTATGCAAAAAGACCAGTGTACTATCATTTAATTATTTTCCTTCTGAATAGCGGAATCCTGCGTAGCCCTCCCAAAATTGCCTCCATTGGATTCAAGTTCTCTATGAACACGGTTTTGATTGTATAGAACAGTTGACAGTGGAAGATGAATAAAAGTTACATCAATAATAACTGGCTATGGTAGTTGATAGGGTGAAACACCTTGAAAGACTCTATCAAAGAGCCCAATATATAAATTAAGAACCCAACTCTGATTCAAAAGTTTAAGCCATTAGATCTCAGGCCTTTACTTACATATTAATCGCTCTTTCTCCATTTCTCGGATCAATATGGGACGTAATCTTTTACTCACGAACCTAACAGTAGCTTCGGCAGTTAGCGTCATGTGAGCTATAGTAGAGGAGGAGGTCAGGCATGTGGCTCTTGCATGGGGAAAGATCCCAAAGTCTCATGAAAGGTAGCAATCTCTAGAATGGAATATCCCATTCACAGTGTTTAGTTAGTGAAATGTTCTGATACAGGCTCCTATGATAATTAGTTTAACATGTATAATGAGATATTCCCATATCAATGAACTTACAGTTTTACTTTGAAAAGATAGTGGAAGATGACTAATTTTGAATTTGATGCTTACAATTCAATTTTGGGTACAAATTTCAAAAAGCAAGGCAATTTATTGTCTTTTTGCATGTTGTTGTATCTTAATGTCTACAATTGGTTTGCTAGTGCCTATAGTACACAGTGCAATTACAATTGCCAATTATAGAGGCGTGGGTGGGTGATATTTGTTGCATTTTTACCCATTTGAACCTCGAGTTAAAAGCTTAATTTCCCTTGAAATGGGAAAGAAATTATAGTTGAAAAGATGTTTACCTTTTACAAGATTGCTTTTGATAGTTGATTATACTGCAGTGGCTACATGATCACCCAGAGTACAAGTCGAATCCATTCTATGTTAGTGGAATCTCGTATGGGGGCATTCCTGTTCCAATATTAACTCAACTTATATCAAATGGTAAGATTTTTTCAATGTGGCTGTTTACCCTGGGGAAGTTTTTTGGTCGTGTTACAATCTGATTATTGAAATTGTTATGCAGATACATAGGCATTGTAAGAGATCTAAATATACTATAAGTGCTTTCTGTAAGCTTGTAGTATATGCGAAGTCTCTTTAGGTAGGAATATAGTTGCCACCTTAAGCTAAATGGGTTTTATTAACATAATGCAGAGCTTTAAGAGGGGGAAAAAAGGTTAAAAGTTTCCTCAGAAATTTGCAGGTTTTTTATTCTTTTCTGTCCATATGTTAAGTTATAAGACGTTTCTTTGACCTGTTCAGATTTCTACATTATCTCCTGCCACAAGATGATCAGTTGAAGTTTGCTAAATACAAAAGTATAGGATCAATGCTTTGTTGCTCTATGACTATTAAGGCACTAAAACTTACATGTATTTTGGTGTTATTCCAGGAAACGAGGACGGCATTGAACCACGTATTGATCTTAAGGTCTATACCTTTGATGATCTTCTCTTTTCTAGTCTATCTAATCTTGATTGATTACATACTATTTGGAGAAAAATTTACCATCCTGAGTTTAAAACTGAGACGTTTCCATTTATGGCTTCAGGGATACATACTTGGAAATCCAGTGACGAAAGCTTCAGGAATTCCGAACAATAGGGTTCCGTTTGCTTATAGGATGGGGCTGATTTCTGATGAACTCTATGAGGTAACTTATTTCTTTTGTTTGTTACCTATTGATATCTCAGAGCACTGTCATTTGTCTCGTGCATTCTTACAATGTAAAATTACCCGTGATTTTCTAATTGACCTGTATATTTACAATGCAGTCCTTGAAGGTTAGCTGTAAAGGGGAATATGAAATCATAGATCCCAGTAATCTAGTGTGTTCAAAAAATATGCGGGCATACAATGAGGCAAGCAATCATATCTATGCAATTTTTATGTGACTCTATTTTCAAAAATTAGGCAAGGCCTAATGGATTTACTTAAAGCGCCCCCTAAACTCAAGAAAGAGGGACAGAGTTAAGGATTGTCAGTATAGCCGTTTCTGAATATTTGAACAAGAAGTAATTTATTGTAACTTACTCGTACAATTTCATAACAGAGTTGCAGTTAATGTTAGGGGCTTACACAAGCAGTAATCGAACACCATAACCGTACTTCTGTTACGAAATTGTAGAAGTTAACAATGAATTATAATTTATTCAAACAATAATACACTTTCCAGAAACGGTTGTACTAACAATTGGTTCCTACCCCTTCCCTTTAATTTGCGGGCCACAAAGGTGAAAAGGTGGGAAGAATCAGAATAAAGGAACCGGCAACCAGAATGATGGTTAATAATTTGCTTCTGCAGTTGGTTCGTAATATTGACGACCAAAATATCTTGATTCCCGTATGTCATCCCCCTTCACGAGTGCCAAATAAATTATTTACTGGTGGGAGATCCATTATACAAATGTTGCATGAGAAGTTTGAAGAGCTAGACGTTCGGGAATCTACTCCAGTCAAATGCATAGTAAGATAGCACTTGTATCGTTCTATGTAAACTCGTGGATAAGAGCATTAGTTCTTGGTATCACAACTGATCGCCGTTTCCTCTGTTCACTGGCAATCGTAGGCGGAATGGATTACGCTCGTTGATCACTGGGCTAACAACAAGAGCGTCCAAGAGGCCCTCCATGTGCGAAGGGTATGTCTAAATCAAGCACTATGGTATGTAGCATTTGAATGCCGAAGCGAGCCTGAACTGATTTCTGTAATCACATTGCAGGAAACTATCGGACAGTGGATAGCCTGCAACGTTACCTTGCCATACACAAAAAATGCAGGGATTGCTGTACCATATCATGCAAACCTTAGCACTAAAGGTTACAGATCCCTTATATACAGGTTTGGTACCTAACTCTGAATCTTGATGCATGTAGGTTAACAGCAGTGATTTCAAGTACTGAAAGTGGAGTACTTTGTGATTCAGTGGTGACCATGATCTGACGGTACCGCACATTGAAACTCAAGCGTGGATAAGATCTCTACGTTACCCAATTATTGACGATTGGAGACAGTGGATTCATCAAGGCCAAGTTGCTGGGTTGGTTCAAAATTGAACAATGTTTCTTTTCTTGATTACACCACCATTAGCACGAGATAAAAAGATAACTTTACCCGACTCATCTAAATTTGTTCTGTTTTCCTGCCTCCAGTTACACAAGGACTTACGCAAATAAGATGACATTTGCAACAGTGAAGGCAAGAAATTCCTGTTTCTATTGCTTCAGTGCAAAATTTGTTCACATGGTAACGACTAACAAGAAGGTTAGAACATTCTTGGGACTAACTAGCACCCCTTTTTTCTTTTTCTTTTTTTTGGGTAAAGGGAGGAGGCCATGTTGCTTATGAGTTGAAGCCTGCCGAATGCAGAACTATGCTTGAGAGATGGATATCGCATCAGCCTCTCTAATCAGTTGGCATATGGATATGAACATCTTTGATGACTTCTGAGCACCAAATGTTCCACTCTTAAATATATATTATTGTAACTTTGGGTCATGAGACGCTTCTACTCCAAGTCTCCAATGGATTGCCTTCTTATGGAGATATGATTAGTGGAGAAGTGAATAAACTGTAGTAGTTAAAATGGGAACCACGTTACGCCTCCAAACTTTTCTATATGACTGTTGAAGCTTTTACTTTGAAGATATGTCATTGAAATAAATTTCCTCTATTTTGCAATAAATCAAATTTTGAATTCACAGGAAAGTACAGGTTTGGCAAGGAATTCAAATATTAAAAAAAAAAATTGTGTTACTCCACGAAACATGAATGGAGGGAATCTACCAAAGCTTTTAAAACATGAAGAGTAGGAAAAGGGATTTCTTATTCATGATTGAAAAACAATTTTCTTGAGAACACTTTTAAAACCTAAAGAATATCGAAAGAAGAAATCTCTCGTTTCTAGGATTGATCTAATCATTTTTTAAGCAAAACTATGACTCAAAAATACCTTATAAGGTTTTTTTTTTTAGATAGTCCTAAATTACATGTTTGTGATCACGGATGATCTGGTCATCGAAAGCTCACACTTGAGTAGATCCGAACTTTAGAAATTTAATAGGTCAAATTGTGCCATCCATCTCACCAAGTGGTGCGACTTAATCTGGACTATTGAATTTTTTAAAACCGTATCTTCCAAGTTTTGGCTGAACGTGTTAAGGGTATCAAGATCTCTCTATTTATGATGAGCCCGGCAACATCGTTCAAATCCTGCTGGTGCTAAGGGTAATGGGGCACATATGGGTGCACGGGCTCAAGTTTTTGCCTGCTCATATGGAAGGAGGAATGCAAGGCTCAATCAATATGGGAAGATGAGACGTGCCCAATCAACAAAACCTCGAGGAGAGATAGAAGGTGAAGCGTGACGGAGAAAAACAGAGAATAGACTTTGAACATTCTCATCAAGTATTGGGTGGACTCTTTCAGCGTATGAAAGAAAGAAGGCAAGGTATGATGCAGGATAACACAGAACGGATGGCAACCGTAACATGGCAAGGTCCTCAACTCTTGATCTCTACTTTGATCAAACTTCAGAGGTGACGGGTGTCGAGACGGTGCAATAATAATAATAAAACCTAGCTACCACTAAAAGCAGTCAATAATTAATTTTAAATATTGGAGCAGAGACTCTAGGTATGCAATGAGTTACTTGATTCACCCTATTCCTGAAAAATTTGCTTAATCCGATATATCAGAATTAATTAGTTGACAAAATTGATTAACTAGTAGACAGTGGCAAGCAGGGTCGCCTCCTCAAGGACAGGAGATATTTGTCTCTTTGAGGTTCCAATTGGAAAAAGGGGGGTTTTGTCAGAATAAAGCTAAAAATAATTAAGCAACTCAACTAAAACGAATCATTAACGAGCACGAATGTAGACAGGAATTAAATCAAGAATAGATAAATTCTAGCCAAGGACACAACTACTCAGACACAGTCCATTCATCCGACCATTGATACAAGGGAGGTTCACTTAATTTATTAATAGGTTAGTTATAGTCGCCGACGAGCTCTGACGACTAATTTTTCCTTAATTTATTGATAACCAAGGTACGATCATTGATTACCTCTAACTAGAAAATATTCTCATGTACGACCGTAGGAATTAATTACCCAATTGTATTAAGAACTAGAAAAACCTAACCCCAATTAATAACACGCTACAAGAGTTATCTAAATCAGATTGCACGTTTCCCTAGTGTGTAAAAACGCTAGTTGCCACTGATATTAATCGATTAAATAATTACGGATTTAATTGACTAATTTGGCAGGAGATTAATAAGTCGCCTTGAACATCGGGCCCTTGACATCAATGAACAAAATAATCCCAAGGAAATTCAAGTAGACAATGTGCAAATATTAACAAATTAAGGAACGCATGAAAATTAATTCGATCTCACAGATAATCGGGACTGCGTCGTTGCGTTGATCCTTGGCTAGATGAAAAGCTTAACCAAACCATATAAGTAAATCTCCACACAAATTAATTGATTCACAAGACATTGGGTTCTTGCTATTAATCGAGATTGAGAATTTGTTTTCCAGTCGTCCAAATAGAAGAAACGAACAAAGCTATGCAAAAATTAATGAATACGAAGGAACTAGCCAGAACAAAAACAAAACGAAGCTCTCCCATTCTAAAACAAAACTAGTGCCTCTCTCTAGTGGTCCCCCCGAATTGAGAGAAGAAAAGGTACAAGGCCCAGAAGCTCTGCCGACTTTTTCTCCTCTTCGTTTCCTATTGCTAGGCAAAGACTTCAACGCCCCAAACACTCCTAATCAGTAAAAGGAAATGCAATTCGTCTGCAGCACCTTGTGGGCCAGGGTTTGTGAAGTTTTTTGAAGTCTTCCACAGCAATTTTCTCCAACAGGTCCCTCTTTTTAGCACTTTTTAGTTCCATTTCCTATAGATAGGTCCAAATACCAAACATAAATATATATTAATAATTTAAAATAATATTTGGTAAGGATAAAGAGAAAAATTAACAATAAAATTACTAACAATTAACATCCTATCAAGAGGTAGTGCAAATACCCCTTCAATGTTTTAAACAAGTCATTTTCTTTTCTTTTCTTTTCTTTTTTCGTTACTTGAAGGAAAACATTTGCAACAAAAAGGAAAACAAAAAAACAAAAAACAGTTATGTAAGTGAACTACATGCATTACAGTTTTGTGAAATTCGTCAATTCTCTGTAGAATTCTGTTCAGTGTACTGAACATAAGCGCAATATTCCACAACATCATCTTTGTAAGAACCATATTAGTTTTACCATTGACTTAGCCTCCAAAGGGTAGCTTCAGTAACACCTAATGAAATAAACTTCTACTTCTCGTGAAAATCAATGTTCAAAAGCACATCGGGTTATCAGATGAACTTCCACACAAGGGTAAAATATATCTTGACAGATAAAAGGTATTCCAACAGTTCAAAGAAACCTCAAGTCTCCAATCTGCAGAGTCCAATTAAGGAACTAATTATTAATGGATCATTGCAAGAAGTCTGATTTTGACCTGAAATGAAGATGGACGACCAAAACTATCAAGTACAAAAGCTGATTCATTCACTCTGCCTCTGACCCAAAACTGGAATATCTTCGTAACGCTTCTGTAATGCAATATTTATGAATTTCAGTTAGACATCCATGAAGACCACGACGAAGGTAAAGCAGACATATCTATTATTACATAAAGCAGGAAAGTAAAAGACTAGAAGCAGAGAAGAATATTGACTATAAAAGACACAATTTGCAGAACACGAGCCAAATAACACGCAGGTTTAATTTCAAATGCTCACTCAATAGAAATTTCATAAGCATTTAGACCTTTTGTGGGTCAGATATAACATCAAAATAAAGAGCTAAGACAAAGTTAAAACAAATCCTCAGACAGTGGCAAGCATCTTAAATCATCAAAAGGGTGAATTTAAGCAGATAACTACTAAACAATACGCCAAAACTTTAGACAATACGAGGCGCAAGAAAGACTAAATAATAGAATTCCTTTGTTTGCATATGATACTTGTTTGAGCCTGTAAGAGCTATGCTGTACAGTATCTCAAATGAATTTCAGCTGCATCGAGTTATAATCCTACACTATCCAACATCTATCATGAGAAGCGTGCACAAAACACACTTCAAGCATCAGTTCAGAATTACCACAATGACTATTTTCTTCTCTCTCTCTATTTCCTAAAACAACAGGAAGATGAGCCTAGGCATTTCAGCTAGTACTATCAACTTGTATCAGTTGGCTGGGTTTATTGTCCAGCGTCTTGTTTATATAGGATGCTACAATCTTGCATAAAGAAATTGCAGAAACCTCTAAAATGATCAAAAATTAAGTGACTATTCACATCATATTTAACTCGTCCTTCTCAATTTCCAACAGCCCCTAAAAGCTTTCCTTTTCCCCAGGGGAAAATACAAGTTTAATCTCCAATGTATTTCCACCTCATATTCAACTCTCACTTTCCTTTTCTCAAAGAGAAAATGCAATGAATAATTAAAGGAAAACATCCCTCCCCCCATTGACAATGTATCGATTAGCATTATTTGAAGTAAATAAAGCAAAGGAACATTAGACAGTCAACTAGAAGGGGAAAAAAATACAACTGATCAAAATACTTCCAAGAAACAATCTTTCCTAATTCCTTATGACAATCAAAATCCACTTACATGGCTAAGTACCATACATCACTTAACTATAGGACATCTTCATTTAATGTCTATCTCTGCCAAAGAAATATACCTCTCCCAGCATGCTTCATCCCTTATTTATATACCTTGGACCTCTAGTATCAAAGCCATTCTGCAACCAAGACCACCAACAGTCCTATCTTTAAATTTAGCTGGAAAACAAGTACAGAAAAAGGAACTATCTACATCCTGTAAGAACCCAAAAATCATATGTACCAAAGATTCAGGGATCCATCCCAATAGCTGCATCACAACAAAAATGCTAAAGAAAATCATTTCCTACCAATAGCTCATGACCCCTCAGAAACCAAATATAACTAACAATACATTCTTTATTGCCCTATAAAGGATATCAAGCTATAAAGGAGTCAACATAGAAGAATAGAAACAAAAAAGCACTCAAGGTCATTGGAGATTTAAAAAAAAAAAAAAAATGCCAGGAAAGCATATCTAGCAACTACCCGTTCAGATTATTCTTATGGTTTCCCTAAATCCTTTACCGCAAATCTCCTCTCTTCTGTCTGAAAATGTTACCAACAGTGCCCAGACCGTACAGATGCCATATTCAGTCTATGCATCTAGGCGATTTTGAATTTTTCAAAACTAGGGTATCGGTACATGGCCAATGATCTAGAATCGGCTAGAGGGGTCCTGTGAGAGGTGTCAAAATGGGTGACTTGAGCGGATTTAGGTTGGGTAAAATGGGTAATGGGTATAAGTGAGTCAACCCATTTATACCCATTTAATTAGATGGGTATAAATGGGTAAGTCAAAAAATGAATTGGGTAACCCAATTACCCATTTATAATCCATTTATTTTAATTTTTTGTAAACTCATTTAAATTTATTTTTGCAAACTAAGTTATCAATTTATACCGCTCTTTGTATCCATTATTAGTTTTAAATATTTATTTATAATGCTCAATAAGCCTAATTATCGATTTTTTTCCATTTATACTTTATGAAGCAAATTTACATATTATTTAATAATTGAATAATAAGAATATAAAAATTTGAACTAAGTACTATAAAAGTTAATATAAAACTTAAACCAAAAATTTTGAATCCTTAACATTATTTTCATATATAAATTTAAAATTTCATTTTAGAAAGATAAGAAAAGAGCCTAAAATTTATCATAAATTGGTAATGCTGAAAAATGAGTAAGTTAACAAACTAAGATAAAATAAAATAATAAGATAAAACCAACAAATAATAATAATAATAATGAAACAAAAGTAGTTAACATCATGACAAAATGAAAATTTTGAAAAAAAAAATAGGTGGGGGAAGAGAATTCTAAATGGATTAATTGGGTTTGATGGGTTATCCAATAATACCCGTTTAATAAATGGGTATTATTGGGTAACCCATTTATACCCATATACAAAAATTTAAGATACCCATACCCATCTATTCATGGGCGGGTATGCGTAAATTTAGTTAAGTGGGTTGGTTTGCCACCTATACTGTCTTGTATCCTATCTGTAAGTAGCGTATTATGAAAATGTAATGACTTAAGGGCCCGTTTGGTTGGACTGAAAATATTTTCCTTGGGAAAACCTTTTCCATCGAAGTCATTTTCCTGGAAAATCACTTTCTTTCCCATAATTTTCTAGTGTTTGGTTATTAAGTGAAAATATTTTCCAAATTCCTTTTTTCATAATTTTCCGGTGTTTGGTTTGTCACTGAAAATATTTTCTGATATATTTGTTGATATGTTGCAAATATTTTTTTACTCTCAAAACATTAATTTCATTACAAGTTAATTTTGGTTTCTATCCATTATAATCAAATTATCATTTCTATAAAATATTTATTCATATTACACCATGAATTCTTAAATGAAATTATTAATGATACTAATGAATTGGCTGGGAAAGAAGAGTTAAAAATTGCCTGTGTTAGTTAACCAACTATAGATGTAAAAGATATGCCGCCTACCAAGTCATATTTAGCATTGGCGTAAATATCTAAAGATTGGGCTAACATACAAATGAGAGCTACCGAACAAAGAAGATTCCAACTCTGCTTTTTGAATCTCAAAAACATTTGAATTCTTATGTTATACAAGCAGTCACAACTACATCTACCTAATGTAGAAAACTGTTGGATTTGTCTTCAATATACTCAACCCATTTTAGCGGAGTTCTTCTACTAGATGCTGCAGATACCATCTAAAATGCGATACAAATGAGTTGCTGTAATTGTCAACAAGCAGCTACCTACCAGACTCTTGGAAAACATAAAATTGCGGAAAGCAGGAAGCAAGGAGAAAATACAAGTTTCCTAACGTTTGCAACCAACCAGGCTACAGATAGTCATTCGCTGCTTGTGGTCATCAAAAATTCACCCTCACAGACCAAGTCACATCCAACATAGGCTTTTCCTTCCATCTTTGCTATTCCAAAGCGTTTCTGCAGCTTGATGAGTGTCATTCTCATGACCAAAGTGTCTCCTGCAATTACTGGCTTCCTAAACCTGACTTTGTCAATTCCAGCGAAGAAGAAATCAAGGCAATTGCATAATTCAGTTCATGTACTTTATTCGACGCCCCAATCTTTCTTGAACCTCTCAAGAGAAATCAAACGAAGTCTTTGACTCTTCGCCATTAATGCTTTTCCTAGCTTCTCATTTTGCACCAAATGATCGAATACCAAGTCCAGAAATTCTTCGCTATAGCCTTCTATCTTCATAATCTCTTCATGTAGTTGGTTGATATCAAGCTTGTTTGCACTAATTTTGTTCAAAGCAGCTGCCACTTCTCCAAGTTGTTGAGACATCTTTTCAATGTCTTCATTACTGCGATTTCTTTTACGATGTTGTTTGGTTCCCGATGATGTTGCTCTCACTTCTGAGGATCTTGCACTAGTCACATACTTTTGTTCTACACTTGTCTCCACACTTGTCTTAGGAACAAATGGAGTTTCTAAGAACACAATACTTGTGCGACTGCTGCTTATCGGCCAGTGAGAGAGTTAATACACCAGGAATGCCTAAAGGACCTTGTGAGTATATAATCTGCTTTTATCTTTAAGCTACGTTTTGTTTAATGCCTAGTCAGCCAATTTTTCAAGTAATACGTTATTAATAGCTTCCAATTGAATGAATTGTATGGACGCATCTCAAATCATTTTTAGGTGTATTTTGATCCAAAGTTTTCTTTAATCTGCTGCTACTGCTTTCCTCATTTCTCATCCACCCCCACTCATATTTGGTTAGCTAATTCCAAAAAGTTCAGTAATTTTCTTGTGCCGGTCAATTAAAGAAGTCCAGAGCAAAGGCAAATACAAGTGTGAGTGCGTGATGCAGTTTCTTATGTTCACAAGACATATTGTGAATAGTATGGACCCAGGAATTAAGGGAATAATCCAACCTCGTCCTTAGGCTTCTTCTAAGTGTTGCCATTTCAGAATATAGACTTGGAAAAGTTTTCACTGCCTTTTCCTATGGTCCGAACACAAGCTACAAAGGCCAATTGCATTTTTAATTTCTCTTACTTGTCACTATCCTTTCAAAAACAACCAATTTCCAGCTCATGTGGATCATTCAAAACTCAATCAAATTAATTCATTAGCATCAATCAAATCAGATTTAGCCCTAATCAGGTAAGAACAAACTAAAACAAAAGCAACCCACAAAAATTCATTCAAATCCAACTTCAAGAATCTACACTAGTAATTCTAGACAATTTTTCAAATGAAAAGGGAGGAAAAATCTGATACCTTCGAGAGAGAGAGAGAGAGAGAGGGAGGGAGATGATCTGTTACCTCTGAAAGTGGGTCTTTGCGGGAGTTGGAGATGCCGCCTGCGAAGAAGGGATTTGTTTGCCGGAGTTGAGGCTTTTATCGATGCCGGAGATGTTTGCCGGAGATGCCGCCTGCGGAGGCTTTTATCGATGGTATAGCTGGAGGCTTTTATTCGCCGGAGTTGAGGAGATGTCACTAGATTCTGAGGAAGCGACTGGGCTGAACAAAAGCCCTTTTTTCTTTTCTTGGGAAAGTTTCAACTGAAAGTGGCTTCTCGTAGGATAGGGCATTGCATCCGATTCGATGGATACGGGGCAGGAGCGGTCCTCAGACGACCGCTCCTGAACGGTCCCCTCACAGAAAGAAAGGTAATGCCAGAAATAAACCATGTCAAAAGGCTTCAGTTTGGCCCAAAACGACGTCGTTTTATTAAGTGAGACAATAAAAAAAATGGTTATGCTCTGCTGACCGTAACGGCAAGAAACGGAACGTTATGACCACTAGTAAGCAAAGTCCCGCCCAAACCAAAATGAAAAGCCGCACTTAGACTCCCACCCAAACCAGACGAAGCAGTTGCATGCGAAAAGCCACGAAGGAGAAATAAGAGGGGAAAATACGAGTATTGGCAACACTCTCCGGCGTGACATTGCGAAAAGCTGTGGAAGTGCAACATTGGATACCGAAAAAATAGCAAGGAGAAGCAAGAAGTGGTGGAGTGGTGGTGATAGAGCCGTTATTTGGCACGTTTTGCACTGTCATCTTGTCTTAATTTTGGCTATTCATGGTGCTAAGAAAGGGGATTTCACTCATATTTGACATTTGTGTGAATTGTAGGTGGTTGGCATCAAAAAAGATATCGCGGGGAAAAATTTCCAGAAGACTTTTCATTTCAAAGCGTGGCCACGCCTTAGAAGGAGGACGAAACCGAAAGCCGGACCGTGGTCCACGTGAACCCGAAGCATTGGATTAAAACTTCAAAGGAAATAGCTTCTATTAGCTGAAATTGCTCCAGACGTCTCTGCTTTTTGACTTGAATCGCGGCGGCTATATAAAGAGGACAAAGCGAGATTGGAAAGGGATGAACTTTTTAGCCTTAGCTTTAATTTTCTTTTTTCCGACTCCTTGTCAGACGCTTGCTTCTGTTCTGTTTCTTTTACTTTTGTTCGCCTGCGGCTGGCGGCCAGGCATTGAACATTCTCGCGGATTGCATCTGGGCTCCGTAGAACGGAGACCCTTTTTACGTTTTGCCTTTGACTCTTCAAAATTCCGTGAGATTACTCTTGTGATTTTCCAATTCTTCGGCAAACAATTGAATGTATTCAATTAATTTACGCGGGATTGACACGATGAGGAGCGGCTAATTTTCTCCTCTACCCAAAGGTTGACGCGAGGGCGCGGTCCATAATATCTGTGAGATCTAACCGAATCTTCATTATTTCCTCTAATTAATTGCTATTCGTGCGTTTCCTGAATTAATTGTTCATGGGTATTTGATTAATTGAATATCAACGGCCGGGTATTTGATTTAATTTAATAGCCTGCTGCCACGTTAATTAAATAGAATCCGTAATTGTTCATTTAGTTAACACCTCGTGGCAACCACCATAATTGGTTTTATGATGGGGAAACGCAAGATCTAATTTAAATAAACCCTCTTAGCGTGTTTATTGGTTAGGGTTGGGTTCTTCTAGCTTTAATGCAACTGGGTAATTAAATTCCTACGGTCGTACCTAGGGTTGTTATCTGGTTAGAGAAGCAGTCAATGGTCGTACCTTGACTGTCGAAAAAGTAAGGAAGAGCTGGTTGTCAGAGCTTATTGATGGCTATAACCAACCTAGTGATAAATGGGTGAAATATCTTTGCATCGATGAGCATTTAATTGGACCGTGCCTGAGCAGTTGATCCTTTGGGTAGAACTTTTGTTAATTGCTATTTTCAGTGAATTGTGCTTTGTGAGTTAGTTTTGAATTTTGTTTGTTTTATTTTATTTTATTTGTGTGCCTCCCATTGAAAACCCCCCAATTCTGTTCTACTGATTTGGAAAGAAATAATTTCCTACCTGCTCCCTGTGGATTCGACCCTACTCACCGCTATATACAAAATTTGTAATTTTCTTGAGTAGGTATTTATTATTGCACAGGTTCGGCACCTGTCAATTTTTGGCGCCGTTGCCGGGGAGTTGGCGTTTGGATTATTTGTTTCTTTTTAAATTCAGTTTTTATTTTATTTTATTCTTCTTGGTATTTTTGCTAGTTTATGCCCCGTTCTTCTCGCACAGGTGAATTGGTATACGATCCTGAGGTAGAGAAGGCAGCGCGTAGGCGAAGGCAAGAGACCAAGAGGCAAAAAGAAGGGCACTTATTTGCTGCAAACGAGGAAGTAAGCATGGCCAACAACCAAACATTGAGGGAGCTGGCTGCCCCGGAGCTGACTCACCAGCCCTTATGCATCACATTCCCCGCTTTGGCTGAGAATACCGCTTTCGAACTGAAGTCGGGATTAATTCAACTCTTACCCTCTTTCCATGGTCTCTCTGGCGAAGAACCCCATAAGCACGTAAAGGAGTTCGAGGTGGTCTGCTCTAGTATGAAACTTCCTGGGGTCACTGAAGAGCAAATTAGACTGAGAGCCTTCCCGTTCTCTCTCAAAGATGCAGCTAAAGATTGGCTGTACTACCTACCAGCAGGTAGTATTACCACATGGGCGCAGCTGAAAAAGAAATTCTTAGAAAAATTCTTCCCTGCATCCCGGGCTGCGAGTTTGAGGAAGGAGATTTGCAGCATTAAACAATACCCCGGTGAGTCCTTGTACGAATACTGGGAAAGGTTTAACAAATTGTGCACTAGATGCCCGCAGCATCAAATTAGTGAGCAACTGTTAATCCAATACTTCTACGAAGGGCTCCAATCAACCGATAGGAGTATCATCGACGCTGCAAGTGGGGGAGCACTGGCAAACAAGACACCAAGGGAAGCGTGGGAGCTCATCGAAGCCATGGCAGAGAACTCCCAGCAATTTGGCTTCCGTGAGAGCAACCCTCCCCGTAGAGTCAACGAGGTAGAGATTTCATCCTTACAGCAGCAAATGTCAGAATTGACGTCAGTTGTTAGGCAATTAGCTATGAGAGACGCGCCGCGAGCGAAGGTGTGTGGAATATGCACAAGCATGGACCACCCCACTGACTCATGCCCTATGTTGCAAGAGGATGGAGCTGAACAAGTGAACATGGCTGGAGGCGTGCCTGCGCCTCAAAGACCGTACGACCCATACTCCAACACGTACAACCCTGGTTGGAGAGATCACCCCAATTTCAGCTATTGTAGTAGGCCACAAAATGCATTCTCTAATCGGCCTCCAGGTTTTCAGCAACCTTGGCAACATAAGTCTCAACCCTCGTCCTCAAGCTCAGGGAGTTCTTTGGAAGAAATTGTCAAGAGTTTGGCCACGACTACCACTCAACTCGTCACGACCACCACTCAGCTCCAGCAAGAGACCAGGTCATTGACCACAAATATGGCTCAACTCCAGCAAGAAACTAGAGTCTTAACCATGAGCACCACTCAGTTCCAGCAGGACACAAAAGCAGGCATGAAAGATATGGAGGCTCGAATAAGCCAAATGGCAACTGCCATCAATCGCTTGGAGTCCCACGCTTATGGAAAGTTACCCTCACAACCTGAAGTAAATCCCAGGAATGTAAGTGCCATGACGCTGAGGAGTGGTAAGGAACTGGAAGGGCCTAAAGTGGAAAGTTCAAAAAGCAAAAGTGAAGAGGAGATAGAGAAGGAAATTGAAGAGGAAGGGCGTATTCGCAAGGATCCTAAGGTAACCTTCACTTCTCCGCCCACTATTAAATCTAACTTACCTCCTTTTCCTTGCAGGTTGGAAAAGACAAAGAGGGCAGAGAAGGAAAAAGAAATCCTGGATGTGTTCCGCAAAATTCAAGTAAACATCCCCCTATTGGACGCGATCAAGCAGGTACCTAAGTACGCAAAATTCTTGAAAGACTTGTGCGTTAACAAAAGAAAGCTAAGGGGTGATGAAAGAGTGATGGTGGGAGAGAATGTATCAACTGTACTTCAAAGGAAACTCCCACCCAAATGCGGAGATCCAGGTATGTTTGCTATCCCCTGTAAGATTGGTCATTCTAGTATAAAAAATGCCATGATAGATTTAGGAGCTTCTATTAATGTGATGCCTAAGTCAATCTATGATTCCCTAAATTTAGGACCTTTAAAAGAAACGGGGATAATAATTCAATTGGCTGATCGTACATGTGCTTATCCGGATGGGATAGTTGAGGATGTTTTAGTGCAAGTAGATGGATTAATTTTTCCTGCTGATTTTTATGTGCTTTACATGGATGATAGAAGTGCCCCAAATCCATCACCCATTATACTAGGAAGACCATTTTTGAGTACTGCCCAGACTAAAATTGATGTTAGTAAGGGTACTCTCACGATGGAATTTGATGGAGAAACAGTCCACTTTAATATTTTTGATACAATGAAACATCCTGTTAACTCTCATTCTGTGTTTGCTATGTATACCACTAATCCCTCTGTGCAAGAATTTTCTAAGTTTGCTTATAGGGGTAAATTCAAGATTGCTGCGAACAAGTCCTATAGGATGAAAACAATTCATGAGGTAAGAATGGAGAGAAAATTTAGGAAAAAAGTTGCACTCAATGGCCATGTGGATCCTGGAGGAGGGCCACCAATTACAAGAAAAATTCAATTACATCCAGACTAAAGAGTGGTGCTATGTCTAGCCAAAGACATTAAAGAAAGGCGCTGCTTGGGAGGCAACCCAAGGATTACAATTTTAGTTGTAATCATTTTTCCTTACTTTATGATTTTTCAGTTTTATCTTAATGTTTTGATTGTTTTTGTGGTGTTGGACAGAAGAGTAGAGGTTCCAAGGCGTGCCCACGCCTTCCAACCCCTCCGATATCGAAAGTAAAAAAAAAAAAAAAAAAAAAACTTTCGTTTGGACACCATTTACATGTTGTGGGCAGAAGCAAATGCTCTCCAAGGCGTGCCCACGCTTTCCAACCCCTCCGACAGCGTAAAAGTTTAAAAAAAAAAAAAAAAAAAAAGATTTGACCAGGCCTCTGTTCTTTTCCACTTTTTCCTTCTTCTTTGACTGGTCTTGGCCTCTTTCCTCCAAATTTCTTTCGGTCGCACTGCAACAACTTCTCCTTCCTGTTTTGGGTCCAGCCGTCGCCGCCGCCTGCGCAGCCCGCCGCCGCCAGATCCGTCACTCCAGAGCGCGCGAAGCAGACCAGTAGCCCAGCAGCTCGCGCCTGCTGCGCGGCTACCCCAGCCCGCGAATACCAGATCTGCGTGCGGCCTTTTTTTTCCCCTCGCAGCGCGCGGACTTCCTCCCACACGCTCGCCCGCCCGACCAGCAACCGACCCCAGCCCACTGCGCGACCTCGCCAGTCGCACACCAGCGCCCACGACCTACTCTGCCGACCAGTCCTCTGCGCGCGCGCCCAGCCTCAGCTCTCCTTCTCCGCCAATTTCTTCTTCAGCGTGAACGAAGAGAAAAAGCGGTACCCCTATTTGCCTTTCTTGTTGAACTGGTGACTTCGATTGGGAATTTTAATTGCTGAATGTTTACCTCCTTTTGGGTTGCTATAATTGTTGGTATTGTCGGGGGACCATTTGGTTGTTGTCTGGCTGGGGAGAGCCCTCATATCTGCCTTGCATTCATTATCTATTTTGGGAAATTTGTGGGCTCTAGTGAATTTATTATTTGGAACAAGTGGTCAGTTGCTCGTTGATAGTTGCCTGTTATTGACTGATATCTTGTTTACGCCTCCTGGTGAGGGCGGGCCGCGGCCTCGGGTGCCTACAACTGCACCCTCCACTGACTCGCCACCCCATCCGGACCAGGCGGGTCCGTCCTCCTCTCATCCTCCTCCTGCTGGAGACCCCCGTTACCCGGACCTCCAAGTGGGTCTCCATGAACTCAACACCCAACTGGCAAGGATAGATGGCCGGCTTATGGCGCTCCAGGTTTTCGCCCACATTCAGGCAGAGAATCAAGCAGCTTACTATGCTCATATTGGCTTCCAGCCGCCGCATCCGCCGCCTCCTTAGGCTCCGGCAGCACCTTTTCAGTAGTCAGGGAAGTTTTCGCTCCCTCTGCCCTTGCGATTTATTTTTCTAGGCTCCATTGAGGACAATGTAGGTTTTAGGTGTGGGGGGAGTGGCTTCCATTACTTTCTTTTCCATTAGTTCTTTTTGTTTTGTTACTTAAAAAAAAGAAGAAGAAAGAAATGGAAAAAATGGAAAAACATTGTAGTTAGTCGTCTTTTTGGCTGTTTCTATGCTTGTTAGTGTTGGGGCATGTTGCTGTGATGAATGACATAATCAAAGTGAGTGGGTATGTGATCGTATATGCTAGCCGTGCATTTTGTTTCCCTTGGCAATGTCATTGAATGTTGAGTATGCTGGAATTTACCCATTTTTGTAACTTTTGGGGAGCTTTTGAGCCTTACTTGAGCGTATTATTCTTGTTTGCTCTATTTTGTTTGATTGAGTGGGTATCGCACATGGTATGAACATTCTAGAACTTGCTATTTTGTACATGTCAAGACCGCATTTTGATGAACTGAGTGCATTTGAGATGATAAGGGCATTTAGGATTTAACCCTCTTCAGCTATCTAAAAAATCAAGCCCTCATTTTATATCTCAATAGTGAACCAACTTGAGCTTCTGTCCTTCGTTTCTGGTTGATATCCGTGTTTGTTAACTCAAGACCTCTTTAAACTTTCTTGTTCATCCCTGTGTTGTCAAGGGATGTCTGAAATCCATCATTTGCGCAAAGCAAACGAATTTGGGGTTGAAAGTGCTGATAGATTAGGAGCTATATGATGCTATCTTTGTGTAAAGGAGGGAAAATTGGAAAAAGGCCACTGACCAGAGGACTTTGGCTTACAGGGCGTGCCCACGCCTTACAGGACTTTCTCCTTAAAAAAAAAAAAAAAAATCTCTGAAGAGACCTCGTGACCAGAGGACTATGGGCTACAAGGCGTGCCCACGCCTCGCGAGCAGTATTAAAAAAAAAAAAAAAAAAAATTTTGGGGCACTTGTACAGGGAGTACAGCAAATGGAAACTGCCTTGTTAGTGAAACTCCTCCAGTAGAGCACTGTGGTTATTGGTGAGTTTTGGACGTTCTCTTGACACTTTACCCCCTATCCATACCTACTTAACCCGCCTTTCACCTGAGCCCCATTACAACCCTATTAAAGTCCCTTTGATTTATGTGTTTAGTTCACTTTTAAGTGGTGGAGATGTGATAAACGTGCAAGCCTATGGTAATGGCATTCCGTGATGTTCTACCTTTGGTAATATTGTCAGGGACCCTAGATGCTTGTGTTAGTATAGACTACTGCATGACCTCCGCTCTCTTGGTTGTACTTCTGAGCTCCGAAATGCTTGAGGGCAAGCATTGTCTAGGTGTGGGGGGATTTGATAGAGCCGTTATTTGGCACGTTTTGCACTGTCATCTTGTCCTAATTTTGGCTATTCATGGTGCTAAGAAAGGGGATTTCACTCATATTTGACATTTGTGTGAATAGTAGGTGGTTGGCATCAAAAAAGATATCGCGGGGAAAAATTTCCAGAAGACTTTTCATTTCAGAGCGTGGCCACGCCTTAGAAGGAGGACGAAACCGAAAGCCGGACCGTGGTCCACGTGAACCCGAAGCATTGGATTAAAACTTCAAAGGAAATAGCTTCTATTAGCTGAAATTGCTCCAGACGTCTCTGCTTTTTGACTTGAATCGCGGCGGCTATATAAAGAGGACAAAGCGAGATTGGAAAGGGATGAACTTTTTAGCCTTAGCTTTAATTTTCTTTTTTCCGACTCCTTGTCAGACGCTTGCTTCTGTTCTGTTTCTTTTACTTTTGTTCGCCTGCGGCTGGCGGCCAGGCATTGAACATTCTCGCGGATTGCATCTGGGCTCCGTAGAACGGAGACCCTTTTTACGTTTTGCCTTTGACTCTTCAAAATTCCGTGAGATTACTCTTGTGATTTTCCAATTCTTCGGCAAACAATTGAATGTATTCAATTAATTTACGCGGGATTGACACGATGAGGAGCGGCTAATTTTCTCCTCTACCCAAAGGTTGACGCGAGGGCGCGGTCCATAATATCTGTGAGATCTAACCGAATCTTCATTATTTCCTCTAATTAATTGCTATTCGTGCGTTTCCTGAATTAATTGTTCATGGGTATTTGATTAATTGAATATCAACGGCCGGGTATTTGATTTAATTTAATAGCCTGCTGCCACGTTAATTAAATAGAATCCGTAATTGTTCATTTAGTTAACACCTCGTGGCAACCACCATAATTGGTTTTATGATGGGGAAACGCAAGATCTAATTTAAATAAACCCTCTTAGCGTGTTTATTGGTTAGGGTTGGGTTCTTCTAGCTTTAATTTATTTTGAAATTGGGATGGCGTTTTTGGGTCTTGAATAGTGTAAGTTTATTGTATTAGTTCGTGTGCACGAACACAGTGTTGGATAATTGTTACATGTTGTGGTTGAACAGGTACATAGAAATAATAGAGTTCAAATGTTTTGTACTGAGTTGTGCGTCTCATACTTGCTAATGAAAATGTTATTTTGAAATTGAGATGTCGTATTTGTGTCTTGATTGGTGTAAGTTTATTGTATTAGGGCGTGTGCATTAACACAGTGTTGGATAATTGTTACATGTTGTGGTTTAACAGGTACAGAGAAATAACAGAGTTTTAATGTTTTGTACTCAGTTGTGCTTCTCATATTTTCTTTTACATTGATGTTACAGGTTATTGGTTTACTTGCATAAAGAGAGACAAGTTTCTAGGTTGGAAGTGAATGAGTACGAGAGTAGGTTATAAGTTGGCAATATGAGACAGACGGAATAACAAATCATGAGGTTTAGCATAGTTAGTGTGGAATAACGGTTAAGAATCTTACTAGTTATTGTAGGTGCACATCATGTTGGATAGTCATTACACGCAGTCATTTAATAGTGACACTAGGAGAAGTACACTGTAAAATTGGATGAACAATGACGTAAAATTGTTTAACGGGTTTGTTGCTTCATTCATATTGTTGAAGAGGGTGATAAATAAAGGAGAATGTGATTGAATTGAACTTGATAGGCAGGGGAATAGATTATGAAATGACTAAATGAGGGATAATTAACCAGAAAATTTGGTATTGAGACAAACAAATTGTGAAAAGGAAGATTACTTGTACAATAATTGTTGTGGTTGGACATCATCTTTGATAGTTGTTACACGTAATAGATCAGAAGTTACAATAATAGAACTGGTCTATAGAATTTCATGAAGATACTATAAATTTGGATGGCCCCTTATTCTACTGCATTGGTATTGTACAGTAGCATAATAAATAGAAGAAGAAATTGATGGATGAAGTACAATCTGATAGGTAGAACAACAGATTATGTAGATTAGTGGCAGTTGGAATAAATAACAAACTGTGAAGAATGAGTTACTGAGTGTGAGAAAAAATGTTACAGGTTGTACTATAACTAGCGTGACTAATATTTGATGCTCATATATTATGTTTAGCAGTACTTCATGATATGTTATGACTGTGGTTGGAAAAAAAATTTTGGAACTGAAGTGCAATATGTTTGTTAAAAACATTAGTTTACAATGGCAAGAACGCGAGCAGGAAGCACACTTCAGGAAGCAGACAGAGAAGAACTCGCCGAAACAAGTGGTGGTACAGAACACGGTGCAGCACCCACTTCATCGAATAGGTAAGTGGCCAGTGCTTGCGTAAGGTCTTGGCAGGTTAGACTTGGCATCATTATTCAGCATTACAATGTTGACTGTTCAGGGGAAGGATGGGAAGGAAAAGAAGAAGTAAAAGGAATGATCGTTTAGGTGGGGAGGAAGAACTGATTACAGCGGGAACAAGCGAGGTCGCAGAACCAGTCCCACCATTGAATCCATGGATGAAGTTCAGGTAAGATTATTGAATGCGAGGGAAAAATAATGGTACTAAATAGCACATATAACTTTGGAGTTTTGAATGTGGACAGGAAAGAGTATCAACACACGGTTTCGGCGAAGGGTGTTAAGCTGACCGAGGTATGCTGTCCTAGCAAAATAAACTGAAGAATCATTGAACCGATGGGGTGCCTAAGGGAAAAATAGTGAAACGAGCAATTATTTTGTGTTTAGTCTAACGTGTTTTTTGATTTTATTTATTCAATGCAGTACAATGACATTGTCCGGGCAGCATATAATAAGTTGAGTGAGGAAGAAATGAGGAAGCGAAAGGAGGAATATTTGAAAGAGAAAGAAGAGTATGAGAAAGAAATGGAACGTCTAGGAAAGCCGATATTGCGAAAAACACGGGTTCAAATCAAGGTAAATACACGGCATGATTCATCAAACATTTAATGAAACTTATATTAGTCTAATGCATATATCTAAAAAATGGTGTAGAATCAGAAGTACACTATCCGATGCTCGCCAAAGCAGATGTCAAGTTTAGTTTCACGAATCGATGAAACTAAGAAGCAGCAGATTAGAGACATAGGATTTGGAGGGCTGCTAGACATACAGTGTCACTGGATTCCTAGTGGCATAGCTACCTGGCTTGTTGACAACTTTAATCCGACATTGAGCAGTTTAAATGTTGGTGGAGATGGTGTGCTACCTTTAACGTCAAAGGATATCAGTTTAATCCTGGGGATCCCGAACGAAGGTCCCGTTCCAGTTGAAGACACCGATACAACCGAGGTTGGGGGAAGTGGACCAAGTCGTAGGACATACAAATGGAATGAGCTCCCAAATGAGTTGGTAGCCATGAATGCAGGGGAAGAATTCTTAAGACTATTCGTGGCATTTTGTTGTGGATGTCTACTGGCTCCAACCACTAGAGCCGAGCACAAAATAAAGGTTTGGAACTGTACGCAATTGGTTGATAGGGTAGCCAGATTGAACTGGGCTGAGTATGTGAGGATCGTACTATGCAATAAGGTGCTAGAGGTGCAAAAGAAAAGTGAAAAGCAGCACCAATACGTTGGCGGTTGTATCTTCGTTCTGCTGGTAAGATTAGATAGTTGTAGTCATGACGAAAATATGCTCTAATTGTTACACAGTGCACCAGAGAGTCAATTAGTTTTGCGAGCCTTCATAACTACTGTCTGTATTTCCACATTTTATCAAATTCAGTGCGATGGATTGATTAGATTATGCTCAAATGAATGCGTCTACGATGATGTTTTAACAGTGTGGTCAAGTTTATCTACAGTTGAATTAATTACTGTATTGTATTGCAGATTCATTATCTTGATCGGGTACAAATACTGAAGCATAAAGTGTCGAGGACTACTCCGCGAGCTAAGGCATGGACAGATGCTCTGATCTCTGAAAGGGATGCACTTGAGATTAAAAATCTTGGAGCTTATGGAAAAGGAAAACTGGTAAAATGTTATATATTATTGATCTCATTTCATATAAAAGGTAGTGGTCTATGTATTGCGTGGCTTTTCTATTGAAATGGTTGGTTTAATTTGTTGTTAAAGATTGGACAATATGATCCGGAAGATAATGAATATGATGGGCAGAGTACTGAACTACCCCCTGATTTGGTAGGAATGCTGATGAACAGCGGGCACGCCGATATCGGTGTAAGTGGGTCTGTTCCATGATTTAATGAAATTTGTTGTTTGATTAGACGTAATTACTGCATATTGTAAGCAACGTTATTGGTTATTGATAGGCCTATCAACTTCATTCATGTTGTAGTATCATGTTAATATGTGATACCAATCCCAATATTACATCCCTGTCTAGAGAGTTATTAAAAATTAAGTCACATGAATGGAAATACAGAAATATAGTGATCTCTTGGCCAATCATGTTATAAATGTATGAAGTTTCAATGATCCCGGGTGACCATTTTATTTTTTAGTATATAAGTTACAGTTATAGAACCTATGGCCGCAATTCAAATGTTAAATTAAGAACCTTTGCGTAAATGTACTATTGTATATGCCTGTATTGTATGAAATTGTTGAGAGCATGTGGCTCATTTATGGATTGATAATTTCATCATCTAACTGCAGGCTGAGCTAAATGAGCTGTATAACATTGCTGTTAGTAGCCAACGAAGGATATTGAAGATTGCAGAAATCCTCTCCTCTCAGCCGAGAGCAAAAGCTTCCACTTCTGGGACTGAAGCATTGGACAAAGGAAAAAAACCTGTACAGGAGGACTATACAATGCACAAGAGTCCTGATACCGAAGAAGAGCCGGAATTTCAATCTGCCGAAGAAGGGGCAGACGACGAGGATGATGATGCTGAAGAAATTGATGCGGAAGGGTCTGATGAAGACGAGCATAATGCAGCGCAGGCCGAGAAAGACGATGCCAATACGAGGACAAATATTGAAGGTATCCAAGATCCAGAGCTGAATGAAGATGTAATGGACATGGAGAATCCAATTCCTACCTCTTCAGTCGTACCCGATAACAGCAGTCGCGGATTGGAACAAGGGACCACCATGACAACAACTGCGCAAGGAAGCATTATACAGCTTCAAGAGCAAGAGCAGGAGCAATACAGGTCAAACGTCATAGAACCTGCCGAAGAGGGTCAATGTACGGTGCAACCACCTTTGCACGCCAGTGCATCGACGTCACATCTGCTTGAGCAAGAAATGCCACGAAAGTTGCGATCATATGGTCGAAAGCGGAAAGGTTGGTATACTGTTATTATTCATAAGGTTGTAATTCATGTACTATGACTGTAACATCTATTATCATATACGGTAACTTTGTTTATACCATCATGATGCTACGTACACGGGTCTGAACTCTGGCTTGTCATCATCGAAAACTTGTTAAGCATACTGTCATACCCTGTCCGATATGAAACACATATGAAGTTGATGTAACAAACGTAATTAGGCATATTATGAAAGTATGACTTTATTGATGTTAAGAAGTTAGTGTGTTTCGAAAAATGTTAGTTACATTGCAGTGGAAAAATGTTACAAAATAGTTATTGAAAAGTTACAGTGTGTTTAAAAATTGTTACCAAAAAATGTGGAAACTTATAGATTAAAAGTTAGTATGTTTGAAGAATGTTTACAGTGTGCTTGAAGTTTGTCACGAAATAGTAACCTGAAAGTTACAGTTTGCTCTATTGAATACACAACTCCATATTCGCGGATCGTTAGTCACGGAATTTATTTTACATTATTGTACAATAGTTACCGGAAAGCTATTTCATAATTAATGCAGGTGATGTAATTGAAGAATTTTAGTTACGAAGTGTTTGTAACTTGTTACATGAGTGATTATTTAGACGAAAGTTGAATGTTATTGGAGACTGTTAGTCATTATAATTAATAGATAAGTTACAGTTTCCAAAATTCAAACATAACTCCATATTAAATGATTGCTGTTTAAATGTGTGTTTGTAGGTTGATACTCACTTATTTATTGGTCAAAGTGCATTTGAAAACTCTTAGAAACGGTTAGTTTAGCATACTGTTATGGTGTGATTGAAGTCTGTTACAAATTAGTTATTGAGAAGTTAGTGTGTTTGAAAATTTATCACAACTGTTTGAAAAGTGTTAGTTACAGTGTGTTTGAAGAGTTGTACAAATAGTTCTTAGGACAGTTACATTGCATTTAGTGAATTATCGATTGGTGTTTGATGACTGCTAATTGCATTGTGTCTGAAGAATGAAGCAAAATACCTTATAATTTGTTAGACGACAACAAATGAATGTCATATGAAATGCATGTTATTTGTCTTTTGTAGGAGGCCTTGACGTTGAGGTGAAGCACAAGTCTACACGTGCAACAAAGAAGAGCACTGTTCTGCGGTCAGCAGAGTTCATTCTACCAGCACCTGTGACAGTTAGCCTATACGAAAAAAATGTTGCTGCATATGCATGGGATCTGGACCAAAATCCCAAGTAAGATTCTTGACAAAACTATTAATTCGATCTTGTGATCCATTCACTACAATAAGTACGCGTGTGGTTCATAAGAAGATGGCATAGAAAAATAGATTGAATATGGATGAGATTGGAGTTCATATACATTAGTCAGATTTTCGTGTTTTGGAGTAGGAGTAATAATTATTAGTAAATCGTTTAATTGTGTCCTGGATGTGATAGGGACATACTTGTTCAAATGTATCAATTTTCGCTGACTCGGCTTGACTTGAAGACAATGGAAAATGGCATGCATGTGTCTAATCGGGTCAGTAGTTCATTACTTTTAGTCAAAAAGTTTGATTATGTATCTATTGATTGGAATAGTCATACGTAAACTCACCCAAGCAACACTCAATTATATGTTTTGATCACCATTTGCCATTGATTAGGTGATTGATATGTTTGCCCGTCTCATGAATTGGGGTGGAAGAACTGCCAAAATTAGGAAGCTTGAACGCTACATCGTAGAACCTGTTGCAGTTGTGAGTTTGAAATTTGGACTGCATCCTACAGTTGTGTTAAAGATGCTCATCATCATATCTGAATTGGTATTACGATCCAACACACCATTATTAATGTCTTCTATGCACCTTTCACTCGGCTATGTTATTGGTTGCAGGAAGGAATTTTAAAAATGGGAAAATTCGACAAGCTCTCTGATGCCAGCTTATCTGCTAAGCTTCTAAAGCTCTTCAAGGTTCGCAATAACAATACGGGGGTTGATCCTGCAAATTGTGATTGGGTATGCAATTATCAGTTTTAATCCAAAACTTCTTATGTGACTGTTAAACATTCAAAACATAGTCATACTCGGTTATGTAGAATGACCTGTCTGACCTTTTTCATACCTCATTTGGCGCAGATACTTGTGCCAGTATGCATAGAGGGGTCTTGGTTTGTCTACAGCTTCGGTGTCTCAGAGAAAGAAGTGCACGTGCTAGACCCTGATAGCAGTCAAGCAAAGAGCAAAGACATTAGTGTACTGAATCGACTGGTATGTTGGACAAATTGCTAAATGCATTACACGACATGACAGTGCCACATTAGTGGATTGTAATCAGTTTTACATAATCTTTGGTGATATAGAAACGTTCACTGGGTTTGGTTGTGGCGGCAAAGTTTGGCAAGGAAATTGACTTCTCCAGTTTCGGATTTTCTGTTGCCGATGTCCCTCATCACTCACCCAACAAAGTGTAAATAGTTTGACTTCTCCCGTCATTATTGTTAGAGCGTGTACTAAGTTTTTTGTCCAACATATATACCATAACTGACTAATGAGAAGACAACGTGACCAGGTGTGACAGTGGTGTTTTCGTTATGACATTCCTAGAGCATTGGAGCGGAAGGTTGGCTGTTCGGCTTACAGAGGTATTACAATTGATATCCCTTTTCTCCCTACAATCCATCTGAAATTGATTTAATGCTTGTTACCTCGGCACTCAACTATGCTAATTCCTACCTCTTGTGCTGATAGGAAAATGTTGGCAAGTATCGAGTGCTGTACACAGCTCGATTGTGTAACTCAGCGGAGAACTCAAAGTTTCCGGACAGCTTCGCAAACCTGCAAGTACCTAAACGGGCGCAGTTGAATGTTGGTAATGCCTGATTTATAAGTATTCATGACTGGGAGAGAAAGAAATTCACAAAATTGCATTTGACGTGCTTTTGTATATTATTACATGTGTATTACAGCTTTTGGATTACTGTAACTAATTTTATTATGGAGTCTACTCAGAAGGACCTTTCTTTTGAGACAGTAGTTTTGTTTTTCTGGAGACATTAGCATCAATACTGATTAGCAATTTTTATCGTGGTGCTGTTTATTTATCATTTGTGGCCATAAATTCTGAATTTAATTCAGATTTTCTATTGACACTAGAATAATGTCAGTAATAACATTAACGGAGCATTAATTGGTTCAATTGTGTCGTGAATCTATGGTTCAAAGATGCTCGTCGTGACTCTGTGCCAACTATACTAGAACCTACATTGAACAATGTGTAACTATAGAACAAGCGCCCAATTAGTTTGTTGCAAAATTAGTTATTGAAAAGTTACAGTTTGAAAATTAATACAAAACTTCATATATAACTGCTGGTAGTTACAAAGTGTTTGTAGGTTGTTAGTCAAGAATTATTGGGAAGTTACAGTGTTTTGTATGACTGTAACAAAATAGTTATTTGGGAAGTTACAGTTTGAAAATTAATACAAAACTTCATATTTGAAAACTGTTAGTTACGATGTGTTTGTACGTTGTTACAAAATAGTTTTGGGAAAGTTATAGTGTGTTCGTAGAATGTTACAGAATAGTTAGTTGGGAAGTTGCAGTTTGAAAATTAATATAAAACTCCATATTTGAAAACTGTTAATTACAAAGTGTTTGTAGGTTGTTACAAAATAGTTTTTTAAAAGTTACAGTGTGCTCGCTAAGTATTACAAAATAGTTAGTTGGAAAGTTGCAGTTTGAAAATTAATATAAAACTCCATATTTGAAAACTGTTAATTACAAAGTGTTTGTAGGTTGTTACAAAATATTTTTTTAAAAGTTACAGTGTGCTCGCTAAGTATTACAAAATAGTTAGTTGGAAAGTTGCAGTTTGAAAATTAATACAAAAGTCCATATTTGAAGTCTGTTGGTTACGAAGTGTTTGTAAATTGTTACAAAATAGTTATTGGGAAGTTACAGTATGTTCGAAAACCGTTACAAAACAGTTACTCGCAAGGGGATAGTTTGAAAATTTTTACAAAACTCCATATTTGAAAATTGTTAGTTACGAAGTATTTGTAGGTTGTTACAAAATAGTTATTGGGAAGTTGAATGTTATTAAAGACTATTACAAAATGCTTCAATGGGAAGTTAGAGTGTGAAAATTAATACAAAACTCCATGTTTGATGATTGCATGCTACAGTGTGCTTATAGGTTGTTACAAAATAGTTATTGTGACAAATGACGAATGGCATTCAAATAAAATAGTTTATTTGAACACACTCGAAAATGGCATGCATGTGTCGAATCGGGTCAGTAGTTTATTACATTTATTCAAAAAGTTTGATTATCAATTTATTTATTGGATTAGTGATACGTAAACCCAATTGTAACAGTCAATTACATGTTTTGGGTTTTGTGTATGTCTTAAAAAAACATGTTACTTATTCTATACTTACTAATTCTCCAGAATTTAGTTACTAGCTTATATCGTTTCTTGCCACATATTAACTCCCACCTATGTGTACGTCCGTGTTAGCTCATGATCGACACACAACCATTAATTCAACAGAAGGTTAAAACACTAAAGCTTATGTGACCCAAAAGGAGTTTTAGATCGTTCAAATGTCTTCATCGAGCAATTTTGGTAGCGGATCTACTGAGTTAAGGTACCAATATCGGTACTGCCACTGCGGAAAAAGGGCTGGGCTGAAGATCGTGGAGTCACAGAAACCAACGAAGGGGTTGCTGTACTTCTATTGTGAAGGAAAAACTTGTGCTTTTTTCGCTTGGTGTCATCCAATAGGGAGGAATCATGAGCAAGTTCAGGCTAACTACTGCCCTCCCTCACCGAATCGACAAGCAATAAGTAGAGAAAGCTCCTTCGACAGTCCCGGAACAGTGCAAAATGAACCAAACTCTTTCCCGTATCATGTGCATCGAATCGAACAAGATATTCGACAAATGAAAACCTTCATGATGATATCGGTAGCGGTCGCCTTTCTGTTGATCCTAATAGCAATTTTTCGCTGACAGCACTTTCAATTTTTCGCCCCATGGGAGGGTATAAACTTCGCCTGTAGTTTGTCGGAGATGTATCCTTCATAGGCAAAGTTACACTGACATCCTTGTACTGTTGACTTTCCATTTTGGCAGGTGATCTAGAAGATAGAGTAAACAGTAGATCCAGTCGTATAGTTGTATGAAACTGGTGAAGTCACACTATTAGTTTTTTGTGGAGTTATATGATTGCTCTTTTATCTGAAATCACCTGTGTTGTTCAATTGTTTTGTGTTAATGACTCCAACTAATTGAAACTATTAATTGTATAATGATGCACAAATGGTTACCTTAATTGTAAATTGTTACAATTCGTACGTTCTTACTTACAGCTTTGTTCGTCCTAAGTTACAACATTCAGTGAATTAGTTGTAAAATTGAAAATCTTTAATAAAGCATCAGGAGCAGAAGGAGGTGCTTATTCAGGTACTATCACATTGTGGGTCATTGAATGACCAATGCCATTCAGTTTTACACATATGACTCTGGGCCAAAAAACTGACATTCATTGTGAGATTTTGTGCACAATATTTTGCGTATTACTGTGTATGCACAATGTCGAAATTAAGGTCACTAATGTGTAACTCAATATTCACATCGGTACCCTTAACATTGCAATACAGGTCTTACCATGATAAAAATTGCCCAATTGGTATTTTATTTTCTGATGCTGATTAGTGACACGACGTAACACTTATTATTTTATGTATCGATACTAAAAATATAGTTCAACAAATTTTGTCCATACGATTGACAAACTGTTCATATATTGTTACAATTCGTAAGTTATTATTTACCTCTTTGTTCGTTCTGAGTTACAACATACATAAAATTTCTGGTCGAATTTGAAATCTCCTATAGAGCATTGGAGCATAAGGAGGTACGAACCGCTCATAGAGGTAGTAAATTTGGGTCATACACCGACCAAGGTCATAGAGTGTTACACATCTGACTCTTGGCCAAGAAACTGTTGCATAATTTGGGCTGTCATACCTCCCTGTGACAGTGTAACTGTGCATGCACACAGTGAAATGTACATGAATCTAAGGTGTAACTCTGTATCCACGTGACTCTTAAAAGTTGATGGACAGGACCTAAACATGATAAAAGCTGCAAACATGTGTTGAAGTCTGTAAACGATTGGCAACAGCACGTAACACGTATATTCACTGTCGGTACAACAAATCTGGCCTGGAAACGTAACAAAACTTATCCGACATGGTTCAGGCACTGCATGTGGGTCTACAGTCTCTTCTCCCGTGATGTACTAATTGCCCTCATATGCGTTCGTGAAGATCTCACTATTTTAATGAGATGTTCGAGAAAGTCTCGCTACGCAATGTTTTGGGGTTCGAAACGATCATCGTAACTATTCTCAATAGATACTTAATAAAGTGTGTAAGAAATTTAATGTGTCAGTGGGAGGAATTATCGTTTCTACCAAGGGCAATAGCACAAACAAGAGAAGAGAAAAGGTTCATCGAATATTAACTAGTTGTATTATCACTAGTTGTAATATCGGGGAATATTTAGTTGGAATATTATTCAGTTTTAAATAGAGCAAACGAAAAGCTGCTGATTGCAAATTCATTAGTTATAATAAATTGTAACATACAACTAACTGGTTGTAACGCAATCCGTACATAGTGAAACGTACAGGTCACTGATGTGTAACTGTTTATCCACATGACCCTTAATATTGGTGTACAGGTTATTTCATGACAAAAGCTGCAAAATTTGTTTTATTGTGTGAACAGAGAACCACTACAATTCAATGGCATGCATCGAACTCTACAGCTTCAACTGCAACGACAAAATTGTTTGGCCTGGAATGCGTTGTCCAGTGATATTTTACCACATTGTGAGGGTCCTGCGGAGTATAAAAGGGGGCGGTTGCAGAAGTATATCCCTCAACAACAAAAATTTTTCTGTCCACCTTTCATTACTACACAAACATTTTCCATTTTCAATAACTTCACACTTCCCATTTCTTTCTACTGAAGGGTGACAATGAACCCGTGCATGAAATTTATCATTAGTATTTTCCAACCCTCCTCTAACCTCAATTGCAGTGTCATCAATAGAGGGTTCACACAGAAATCAAGTTCTTGGGTGCCAAATAGCAGCCAGTAGGTTGCATGATGTTCGAGAAGATCTCGCTAATTTAATGAGATGTTCGAGAAGGCCTCGCTACATCAATTGTTTTGGGGTTCGAATCGACCATCTCTATATTCTCAATAGACACTTACTAAAGTGTCTAAGAAATTTTATGTGTTAGAGGGGAGGACTTTTTGTTTGTGCCAAGTGCAATTGCACAAACGAGAGAAGAGGAAAAGTTCATCAGATATTAACTAGTTGTAGTATCACTAGTTGTAATATCAGGGAATTTCTAGTTGTAATATCAGTAGTTTTAACTAGATAAGACGAAAAACTGCCGATTGCAAATTCATTAGTTGTAATGAATTGTAACAAATACATAACTGGTTGTAACTCAACATGTACATAGAGTAATCAAAATTTGTTGCATTTTAAATATTAGTTACCCTACTTTCAAATTACTTGTCCCAATGAAGTATCATGTTCTTCTGCGAAACTGTTACTTATTATGTGGTCATGTGGAACCAAACCATGCCGCAAATTGTAAGTTCATTTCTGTACTGAAAGAGTAATACCTATTGAAGTGCCTGTAATACTATCTGTAATACTTATCGTTAATATAATTGTAAACAAAGTGTCTAAATTTTAACATATAGGCAAATGACAAGGGGCCTGTACAAGCACATCAATAAGCGGTAACAGCTTATTAACGTCCTGTAACGTACATATGCTAGTGGCAACTTCTTGTTACACTTGAAAAGTAAGGTGACTGACGAATAATTGGAAATTCACCTGAACCAATTGTTGTTGGAGTACAGGTTATGACCCAATCAAATTAAATCATTATTTCATCCACACACTATACATTTGACTAAACGTTGAATCTATTCTCTCGTTAATAGGTGGTTGTCATGCCTTCATCTAATCACCCAGGAGTACTATCCCGTGGAGAACAACATGAAATGACATAGCAAGCAGTTGGTCAAGTTGCCAGAAGAAACCATTTACTATGTATGGTCTCAAATAGGTGCTCTGTTAAAAATTTCTACCTCTTTTTTTCTCCCACCTAATTATTTATCAGTAGATACTTCTAACATCCAACCAAAAAGCAGTAGGTATTAGTATAGTCATGCAATCCACAAACGAAGGATCTCATACAAGTTTACCATCAAATGTTCGGCAAAAAAGACGGAAAGTATCGTTGGATCCAACAAATGCCATAAGCAAGTACGAAACACCAGATGGGAGGGTTTTATATGGGTACCAAACGCGAGTTCAGGAACGCTCCACTTAACACCATCAACTCTCTGGGACTAGCTGGTCACATTTTTAAAAATATCGTCAACGATCATCTACCGTCTGGCTATTTCGTTATGGACCATGAACCCATATGGGAGCCTGTTCGTGAGCGAAGAATGGAATTAGAGGTATTTTGTCGCTGGCATGGCATCCGCGTCCCGAGAACAAGGTCAGCGGATCTTGTTATAGGACCACAAGCCAATGATGCCAGCGTATTACATAGACTACAGCGAGAAGTTATGCAGATGGAGCGTAGGCTTCACAGGTTCCACGAGATCCAGGCCGCAAAAATACATGGTATTGGAAAACATTTTGATGTTCAACACATTTTAGCAGATCCCATGCTTATATCGGACCCGGACCTATCTGACTTTACTGAATCAAGCGACGATGACTTTCAAACGTACATACCCCATTGTCTAATGCATGACGGCGTTCCCAGGTGTTGTATGGGATACAACTGATAACAAGGGATGTAGTTCAATGTTTGTTAGGGTAGCGGTAAAACTATACTCATTATAATCTCTACTCAAATAAATTGCTTACCATATTTGGATATTAATAATGCCTGTTACTCAGTCGTAACTAGTTGTAACGTAACAGTAACAGATCCCTAACTGGTTGTAACCCATTGTGTACTGTTCGTTATTCCTTTTTGTTGCATTGTAAAACTTCATTTTAACGTTACAAATTAGTTGTCCAAGGAATCATTTTGTTATGAGCACCTATTACCTAGACGTGGTCGTCACCTGGTTTGATCATAATTTAATTAACCTAAAAACTTGTAATACCAATTGATGTGCCTGTGATATATCATGTCAATGGTGCACTAAATTCGTCAAGCGATGCAAAACAAATGGCCTAAATGATAATGTTTTATAAAAATAGCCCAATAATAATTCGAATTTATCATCATAACAAAATCAAGACAATTTAGACTTTAGATTGTGTTATCTTATACATCGTACCTTTGACGGTGCGATCTATGCCAATAAATATGTTATTAAGCTATGCAATTGAACGTAGTAGAATGATATACATATCACGACAACCATTCAACTGTTATGGTCGATTTAGTGAAAAAAATCCGATCACAAAAAACACGTTCAATTCTATTGTAAAATTGTTACTTCAATTTTCTACCAACTTTATAATTTTCTAATTGATGACTACTAACACTAGATGCGATTACAATTGTAATCCACTTGTCTAAATTTGAAAAGAGTGAAACATCAATGGTGCCTGTATAACCTCGTCAATAAGTTGTAACAACTTATTAACTGCTTGTAACGTACATATGCAACATTCTCAGGTTGGGACAACCACTTAATGTCTCGTTGAAAATATATAGTTACACATCATTCATCAACCTCATTCTGGGGGGAGGCGACGTCAACGCGTAGTTGCAATCCCTGTGTGTTATTTCTTCCCTGAAATGGGTAACGATGGCAAATCAGCAAATATTATTAATAAAACATACGATTAATGATATACGATGTCCAAGTCTCCAATTAATAACATTACATAAATATGTGCTGTAACGATAAAAGTTTATCACCTGAGGTGATGGTGCAAATACATGATATGCATCAACATCACAGTGTGTTGAAATTGCCCCACGCTCCTCCTACATTATATAGTATAAGTAATCGACTGTCAACAAATCATTACCAGTGCCTATATTGCTCACTTATAAAGTTAAATTGGACTAGACATTATAACAAAAATGATATATCAGACCATTAAGACATCTCTGATGGAGTTATGCTTGGAAAAAATAGGAAATCTGGGATGCATCCATTCTGTAGGGACACTTGCAGGAGGCCCCTGATTAGCCAAACGGTGGATCTTGAAATAATAAAAAATAATACGTTATTAAAGCGAGCATACGTTAACTACATAATTTGCATGATTTGACAGCCTTCGGGAGCCCACCGTTACAATTAAAGAAAATAAGGTAGCTCTACTACATGAACAAGAAGGTTTTATTTTAACTACTAAATGTATGCATACCGTTTGACTTTCATCGATATCGGGAGCAACAACATTTGGAGGACCATTCACTGTCTGACTCATTGAATGCGTCTACAAGTTTCGTATGGGCCAAATCATTGTATAAGACAAACAAAATACGTATATCAGGAGGGATGACGGCCGTAACAACATTATCACACAATGTAACATCAATGTAACTATTTATGCTGTTAGAAACATCCAAATAAAAGTAAGAGTCATGTCCATTTTATACTAACCGAAACAGAGTCAGTAGATGAACGGCATCCCATAAACATGTATTCCTCAAATGAAACCGATGTCGGCTCCGATTCTGAGACCTACAGTATTGACACGGCAATAATATTATTTCATAATGAATGTTACCTAAACTTTAGTTAATAGTATAACAATAACTTAGTTTTAGCATAAATGTTCCCCAAGTACCAAAATTTGATCCATACCGTAGTCTGTGTAGTTCTTGATAATCTAGATTTTCTTTTTACTCTGTCAAATTTATCGACCCAACTTCGCATCACTCTACTTTTCTTCCCACCGCCTCGTTTTTTAATGCCTCTTACGACTACTGCCTCCCCCATTTCATTTACAATTTCAATTTTATCTCGTTCCTCCATATTCAGATTTTTTTGATTTTGCAAAGGTTGCTCTTCGCTTTCTGAGAGGAGGAGCTCAACTCTCTTTGACAAATCGGATATGACAGTGATTGCTACTTTGCTGGTGTCCTCCGACATTGCTGCTCGAGTTGCGACCTTAATCATGGCTGGAGCGAGCTCCCGATAACGAGTTGAAATCATTACTTTAGGATCAGCCACAACTTCCTGTCCTCGCCGATCAAAACAGTCTCCAGCTCGAGCTCTTTTTGTCCATCGCCTCTTAATGTATTCAGGAGAAATTATTTTTATGCCCACGGTATCAAACACCTTCAATGCGTGCCCACATAAAATACCTTCATTCTCGTATTTTTTGCAACTGCAATGTACACTTAGATCATTCCGATTGAATACTACTATTCTTTCAAGTTCTCCATCATACCTCATGACCGCAAACTCCACAAACATCGCTGCATCTTGTTGTCTCAATATAACCATAGCTGTTGACTCGCCATATTCATTTTGGAATGCAACAAATACGGTTGGTGAATACGTCTCTGATGCATGCACAAGCATAGGTGTTTGCCTTAACCCTACCATGGGAAGCTTTTGCCTCATTTCATATTCTGCAATCAGTTCATTATGTCTCTTTTCATCAACCACCCGATTGAAATGTCTAAAGAACTGCACAAGGTCATGATCCAGTTTCAAATGATTTTTAATTGCTGCATTTAGGCTTTCGCTGAGTTGGGTGCTTCGCATTCCCGCGGTCCATCTTTCTTTCATCATGCACCTTGCCCATTTATCACGAATTTTATACAACCCGGAGAGCCATTCATTATTTTCAAGATTGTGTTTCTTCACCATCGCCTCCCACACCCTATTGAATTGTTCCACTTCTTCAAACTCATACATGCAGGCACCAAACATGTATGGAAGATCACTATTTTCCTTGTAGTGATTGCCAAGATGTTTCATAAAATTACGCCTTATGTGAAACGTACATAGACCGTGAAATGTTTCAGGCATAACAACTGAAAGAGCGGCTGCCATGGCATGATCTTGGTCGGTTAGTATGGTACTTGGACGCTTTCCGCACATTGCTTCTACAAATGTACCAAACACCCATTTGAAAGAATCTATAGTCTCATCATACATAAGGACAGCACCGAATATCACAATTTACCTATGTTGGTTAAAACCCACAAACACTCCAAGTGGCCGGTATTCTTTATTTGTTTTGTAGGTTGTATCGAATGTGACTACGTCTCCAAAAAATTTGTAGTCAATTAACATTCCTGCATCAGCCCAAAAGATATTCGTTATCTGCTCTTCACAGTCCAGCTGTACGGCATGAAAAAACGATGGATTCTCGAGTGTTTGCTCTTGAAAATAATTCAGCATGCTACCTGCTTCTCCATATTTCAAACTCCTTTCCCGTCGAGTACGAAGATATCGTTTCAGGTCTTCCCGAGTATATCCCACATTTCCCATCCCACCTGCCTCCTTTCCCATAAGCTCATGGCTCTGTTTCAATGAAAGCCCAGCGTCCTCGCTTATTTCAGCTTGGAATCCTTGAGCCTCGCTCACTTTTCTTTGTGATGGCATCATGTGCGCACATTGAGCAATGTGCAACTCATGGTTATGCTCTAAAACAAGATCATGCACACGGTACTTCATTGTTCCTCTAAACAACACAATAACCATTTTAGCTCCACACCCTGTTTTCGTCGGAGCTCGTGTCCTCTTTGGCATCACATCACCTTCGTACTTGCGCTTCACACCTTCCTTGCAGCAACTATATCTCCTAGACGTGGTCACGCCGTCTTTGTCTTTATTCACATAGTCTTTACGTACACTAAAACCCATTTTAAAGGCATATTTGTTGTAAAACTTGTACGCATCCTCTTCGCTGTTGAACTCCATTCCTAACTCAGGGGTCCCATCTTCTACCAATTTGCTGCAATCCATTACTTCTGATCCTACCAATTATGCATCAAACACCCTAATTTGCAACACTTCATGAATTGTATGTACATAAACGACAACATAAATGTATATTACCATTCATAATGTGTTATGAATCATACATTACTCGTATACCAAATTCTATTATTACGCTATCAATATGATTAATGATTCACATCATCTTACTTTTACTCTAACACAATCTGTGTACAAATACAACTCCATGTACACTAACTTATACGGATTGTAATGTATTGGTCACACGATGTAAGTCTATTTTAACTGTATGTACATCCACGCTGGTGATTATATTTTGATTCTAGATTCTTTAGCTCACTGGACCTTATGTCATTCGTTAATAACAACCGCATAAGCCAACTCCGCATTTTCTACTATTTCTATATTTTGAGGGCCAAACAATCACTTTCTACTCATTGTAATATATTTTTTACATCATGTAATTTACTTACAATACAAGGTTCACCCATTTATTATTCACATATATGTCTTTTCCTCAGTTTCACCTCATTCAACTTTACACCTCTATTTTATACACACTACACGGTCAAGAGAGGGACAAACTAATATTACTCCATGAGCATGGACCAATTACTAGATGCACAATGATTCATATCAATTGTAATACGGTGGCTATAACATGTAACTAATTTACAACAAGATGTACATTCATTCACTTGTTAAATGTGACTTTGTTTCTCTCATCTTTCCGTAATTCCGTTCGATGGTTTATTTGAATACATACCCCTAGGTCTTCCAAAAACTACTATCCCTTTATAGTTCATCACTGAAAAACTAAATGGTCACACACACAGATACGGTACATATATTTAATATAGTACAACTTCACTATTCTTGTATCATCTTCATATTATGTCTTCAGTGACTCTAATTTTATCCTTCATTTAACAATTGAAAATAGGGTGAAAAATTATTGGCCACAGTTACTGACATGGTTTAGTCATGTTACCTTGGTCTGCTAATACGCTTCACGTTTCACCGAAGTCGGAGAGCATAGCTGCATCTGCTATTAAGTTGAAGGACAAAATCTGGCTTCGTGAGATTTTGTCCTTCCTCTGTTTGCTTCTACCTTACCGCCTGCCTTGTGCGCATTCAAAATAGATACAATACTCTTATACCCAGTTGAAAACTACAGCTGCTTCTGCTATTCAGTTTTCCCTCCAAACTTTGGCTTCATCTCTCTTTGCTTCTTCCTTGCCGCCTGCCTTTCCACTCACTTTTCTGTCAATTGCTATTTTCATCAGAGTAGACTACACTCACTTCACTAGAAAGAGCTAGTAAGTCGAATTCCACTCGAACTTCAGCTTTCTACCTTCAATGAGCGGTCGGTCAGACTGTCAGAGTAGAGCTCCTTCAGAAGCACGCCAAGACTCTTCCCTCAGTTTTGTTTTCTGCGACTAATTCAAAATTTCAACTTGAATTTCAAAATCTACTTCTCTTCCGTTTGCTCCGTTTGCTCACGTTTGGAAGTCAACATTTTTTTATTTGGAACGGTGCCGTTTTTGTGCCCTGCTTCAGCCTTGCTGACTTGGCTCATTTGTCTCCTCACGTTTTTTATTGTGAGGAGACCGTTCAGGAGCGGTCGTCTGAGGACCGCTCCTGCCCCGTATCCCGATTCGATGAATACTTGCTGGAGTGTAACTTATTTTCAGTCTGAAATTATTTTTCCAAATTAATTGACAACCAAACAATCGAAAATATGGAAAATGTTTTCCTGAAAAAGATTTTCACCTGAAACAAACAGACCCTAAATACAACTTAAATGATGAAATGGCTCATGCTTAAAAGAAAATTTCTGCATGTATGTGTCTGAAAATTATCTCCACTGTTGCCAAAAAACCAAACAAAACTTATAAGAGGAGGAGAAAATAAACATTATACGTGGAATTCCAACCTAACTCTTGCACACACTACCAATGTACAATCTTTGCACCTTGATTTTCTTTTCTATTTTTGTTCTTGTGTTCATTAACTTTATGGTGTTTGAAGTGTTGGAAAAACATCGCAATTCTGATGGGTTTAGCTTTTCCTTTCTCGGATTCTCAGCAGCCGGCGTCAATAAAGAAAAACAAATGCTGGGGAGTTGAGATTTTATTGGTTTTGGGAATTTTTCCAACGGAGCGGGTTAGATGGGTAGCTGAACCGGCTGGAGCTATTTCACTCCGGTTCGAAAGGCAACTCGAATTGGACCGCCAAATAGTGGATTTATTAGTACAAGGGAGAGTTGGGCAGAGGGATAATTAAGTTATTCCAAATAATATTTCACTTGTATTATAAATACATTTTACAACTCATTTTTTTTATATTTTAATTTTTTTATTTCATATATATCACATAACAAAAAATGTAATAGTAATTATTTCAAATAATATTTCAAATGATACCTATATTCAAACACGCTCATTATTTTTTGATGGTGAATTATTCAGATGGTGAATGTTGATTAATTTTTGGTATTGCAAAGTTTGATATCATAGAATGACACGTAAACACAAAGAAAAGAAGACGAGAGATGATTAATGTTATATAGAGGCTTAAGAAGGCAAAGGACAAAACATGGACTCATGGGTGTAAACATGAGGTCATTTTAAATTCTATAGGCCCAACCAAACTAGCTAGTTCAATCTGGAACTTGCTGGTTTTCAGAAATGTAATAGTAGATCCATAGATGTTGGAACTTTAAAATCCAAAAGCTTTGAACATAATAGCATCTTAATTTGGAATTTCAGCTTGGCTTCTTGGCATTTCACAAAGTCTGCAAGGAGGAGTGTGAGGCCTAGTTTGGATGGAGGGATTTGAAAAGAAGAGAAGAGAAAGGAAGGAATGACCTCATCTTCCTTTTGTTTCAAAGTTTTTGAGTGGTAGGAATGTAAAGTTGAAAGATGAATCACATTATTCAATACTTAAATCGAGCTCGGTTTTGGAAGAGGTCGCTTGATTCACTAACTAGTCAAACCAAACTCGAACAATTTTTTGTGTTTGATAACTTTCAAATTCAATAAAAAAAAACTCGTTCAAATTCAATTTAGCAACTAAACAAACCAAACTTGAACAAAATTTAAAACTCATTAAAATAATTAAATAAATTTGAACACTAGAGTGTTCGATTTAATTAGACTCATTTACACCTTTAAGGAAAAGAGAAGAAAGAGAGGAAAATAGAGGGTGAATAATTAAAACAACTTTCTCAATAAACAGAAATTGAAGGAAAGTGGACGCAATGCTTCCAAACTTATTTGAAATGCCATTAAAAAATTATTAATATCCAACATATTCAAAAATTATTCCATTTCTTTCCTAAATTCCCAAACAACTTGAAAATCTATTCTCTTCCTTTCCCTTCTTTTCTTTTCTCTGGTAATTTAAACTTTCTCCTCTATAATTCTCTGCAAAACTCCCAAACTAGGCCTATGTTTTGCTGGTCTCATCGAAGGAAGTTAGCCCTTGTAGTTTGTAGAAGCACTTTTGCACACAGCCCATCATGGAAGAGCAGCGTAAAAACACATTGGTTTGGGCCTCGAGCCCCCGTCCAACGCAAAATTTAATTTTGTTTGTTAAACAATACCAACAATTATACGTAATCAATATTTAGGTAGATTAAGATTTAAGATGACATATTTTTAAGTAGATAAAAGGAAAGCCAAACATATATTTTTTGTCCTATAAATTCAGAAACAAAGGGATTTTGTACAACTTTACAGTAAATTTTTCAAGCAAAAGTACTGAATTTCTGTATGCAGCATTTTTTTCTTTCGTTTATGTTGCTTCAAAAAAATGAACAAAGAACTTGTTGAGCTTGTGCACAACTTAAATCACCAAGGCAACTTTAATTCTGGTTGAGCTTGATGATAATTAGCTATGGCAAGCTTGATCAACATCGAACCTCCATAGCTTTTGGTCCAAATTTAATGAATCTTGTAACTTTACCATACTCAAACATTTTTTTTGGGCAAATTATAGTTTACCCTCCAGTGATTTAGTGTTTTTTTGCATAACCTTCCTATGATTTCAAAAGCTATACATAATCCTCTCATGGTTTGGATTGAAGTGTTAAAGTAATGGAAATAGTCATTCGTAACGGAACTTAAATGCATAAATGCATCATAACATTCTTTGTTTGACAAATTTAAGGAGTCCTCACATAATTTGTTTCTTCTCTCCCTCGTGCAAATTCGGAAGCAAATACGGAATAATAAAACCTTAAATTCATCCAAAATACCAAAAAAGATTGGATTTGATTCATCTGGATAAAGTTGTAAAAGAAAATTTTGTAATGAACATAAGAGATTCTTATAAATATAAGAAATACGTAAATTATACGTTTAATGTATGCAAAATATTAGAAAGGCAAAAGGCTAGATTTTATTTTACAAGTATTTCCACTCCTGACTTTTAAACATTTTTACAAATATTTTAAATATCGAACGATACAAATAAAAATTAAGTGAGTTTTGTATACGTCTGTAACTTCACAAAATTTCTTATGCTACTTGATATTGCCAAAATTTTGCCTGCCGAGTGATTTCTTTTTAGCTTTTTCATGTAGGAAAAGCTAAAGCAAACGGTTAACCACTAATTCAAAGCAAAAAAATGAAACTGTGTAACAAAAAATTTTGAAAACTGGACTATGAACGGATTTCTTTGAGAAGCTATTAATTCAGAATCACCAAGAAAGGATGCCAACATAAGTGTGATCTTAGAACGTAGAAGATTGATCAGCAAAATGGATGAAACTCCATTCTGAAATCTAAAGATCTCCACTTCGACTTCCTAATTAAGATAAAGGGAGACCAATCTAAAGTTATATAAAGAAATTAAAGTGATTGCCTTTTTGTTCAAAGAAAAAAACAAGGGACACTGCACTTTTTGGATTTTCTTCCAATAGAGTGAAGAATCAGCTATTTCTCTCTCTCTCTCTCTCTCTCTCTCTCTCTCTCTTTAAATTTGTGCTAAATATTTGGTAATTTTCAAGATAAATACCATTCCTGCATCAGTCCCTTGGAAGTCGAATTAGAAGAAACACCATCTTTCAAATTGAGAACAAAGAAAAGGGCAAAAGAAAAGAAAAGAAAAGAAATACTTCAGTATTTTGTATATGCATCGATAGATGGTTTAAGATCACCAGATCGAGCACTTCCCTGCCTTACAGATGAATTGTTCCCCCTGGCTGCAAGCAAACCAAGAAAAGAAAATAAAGCGTAGCTACTATATCTTTAAACTGAGTTAGATGGAGATGCACGTATAATTGTTTGAGAAGAAGAAAGAAAGCTCTCCTCAACATAAGCAGATGATCATCTCCAGATTCGGTCATATTGCTTCAAGAGATAGGTAATAATACATGTGATATGCAACTAATACATCCTAATGCATCATAATTAATTAAAAAGTACCATCAGCAAGATTAATTAACACCGACATCTTGAATTTGCATGTACAGATAGATTTAACATTCATAAGGAACCTATATATAATAAGCTAGCATCGAGTATTACTAGAAAACATGGAGAATTTGCCATCTCCCGTGAGATCTACAAACTACTACCGCCATTAGAGCTTAGTCATGAATAGGTAGGAATGATCAGTACATACTTTCCATTTTCATCAAGTGTCTCGTGCTGTCTCGTTTTCTCTCAGCAATCAGTGCTTCACGAGCTGAAACAGCTCCTTTGGGAGCAAGCAACGAATCAAACAAAGAACAATCCATCCAATCATTCAGAAAAGCCTCCTGACCCCAGATTTCGGGTATGCAAACTCTTCCAGCCACTTCATTCCAATGCCGAAACAGTTTTTCTCGGCCAGATTCCTCTTGCTGAATTGCACTCTTTGGCATCGGTTGCAAAGCATCCTGCTGCACTGATGATGATGATGTGCCATTGGGCTTTGCATCTTGACATCTGACTCTAGGCGACGCTATCACTGGTTGATAGTTGTCGAAATCTAAAGAACCCTCATGGGCTTTACTTGTTTTGCTTGTTTTAGAGAGATGATCAGCGGCCATATTGGTTGTTTTAGTATCTGCAGCAATAGATGAAGAACAGTTGGCCATAGATATTGGTTACTAAGATACAACTGATGGTCTCAATGATAGTATCTGGATCAATGTTTGCATTGCATGCTAGAAGGTCTCTAGTCAAGGATTTATACAAAGAGGAATGCGTGGGGAATTTGCATTACACGTTCGTAGGGTTTGCTTTTACGGCTTTTGAAGTCAGAACGTGTCTTTCCTAGTTTTTTGTTGGTTGAAATGTGTGGTGGAATGGAACCATGTTAGGCAAAGTACTACATCTAGCGTAAAACGCAACGGGGGTTGGACTTGCAGGACTTTATCCTAATTTTGAACGGTAACAACATATTTTTTAATCACTTTTTTCTCTCACAAAAAGTATTATAATATTTTTAAAAAAAGATATTTCAAATAATCTCCTATCGAAACACACTTGTAACATAATTTTAGATATTTGCATATCCTTTCTTTCTTTCTTTCTTTTTCATTTTTGTTTTGGGTATAAAAAATAGGAAGGTTATAGAGACTGATTTTGATACAAACCACTTGTATCAATTTTTTTTTTCAAATCTATCGTAATCCTTATATTTAGTTATTTGCATCTTTAATTTTTAAACAACACTTTCACATATATTTAAATTATTAATTGATACAAGTAAAGATCAATGATTGAAGGAGCTTTATATGTATATAATATCTGTTAGCTTTTAACCCCTGTACTACTACTGAAATCCTTTTAATGTCTAACATTTAAAAGCAGTTACTTAAAACACATTCAGAAATTCTTCACGTGGAGTTTCAGAATCAGTAACCAAAACTAGTTTTTCTAACTTCATATATATAGCATAATGTAGAGCTCCTTAAGATGATGAAATATGAACTGTGAATGGATAAAAAAAAAACAGTAGTTGGCATTCAAATTGATTATGTATTTTATTTTTGTTGGATTTTAAATAAACAAATGATGTCCTAATATTTATGTATTTTGGTTCTATGTTGATTATAATGCACTGAATCTTATATGTCCTTGGGTATTGCTGCTTAACAATACACTTGTTTCCAATTTTGTTAGACTTGAGAACCAGTGCAAATTGACATGAATACTGAAACATCATGACACAATTCGATCAACACTGTTGTAACAAGAAAAATAAATAAAAATCTATAGTACTGAAATAGAAAGTGAACGGGAAGAGTTAACCTTGAAGAGGCAAAGATGTGGACGTACATTTATGCAAGAAAAAGAATGAGAGATATTTGTTTCAGGGTGATGGGATCACCAAATCTTGTCCTTAAATTCCTAAAGCATCGTTGGTCCATCTCCTGCAGACCAAATTCAAGTGTTGCCACCCTTGTATGGACCATCTTGAACTAAATTATAAGCTATAGAATAGAGGGCTTTGCAGTAGCTTTCTTTTATACAAATTTAAGTAAATAATATCACGATATTACTTTAAAAAAACAATAATAATTTTCATTTCTTCGTCTTCCTCACCATATTACAATTGAAGTTGTTCAATGGATAAAGATGTATAACAGCTTATTAACAGATTATAAGATATGCAAAACTATTTGTAAGAATTAGTAGTAGGAACGTAATTATTATGTATGGGATCCACATGAACAGTGATAAAATATTATATTAGTATTGTAAAGTTGTATAAGTAACTAAGCATATCTTACAATTTGTAGAAATGACATCCATATGAACAGTAACAAAATATTACACCGTTGTTAAAAAGTTCAACGAGTAAATGAGCACATCTTACAATTTGTTGAAATGGCCTTGCACTGTTTAGGAGCGCTTGTTATGACAAGCATTCTTGCCCCTTGCTCATGGTTCACTTGCCACATCGATCTCATATGATGTAACAATTATTGTATTCTTCTATTTTCTTTGTTGGCCAAGAATAAAGTTACATTTAAGTCCATTTAGTATTATGTGTCCTCGCATCAGCTTCTGAATCAGTCTGAATGCTGTTCCCTGAGACTCCCGAAATATCTCTTCTTGAACCTTAAAATTTCATTGGGAAAATCGCCAATTTAGTCCCTAAATATTTTCACTAACACCAATTTGGTCCTTTAAAGTTTTTTACTATGAAATTAGTCCTCAAAGTAAAATATATACGTCAATTAAGGACCAGCGTCATAGCGCCGCCGCAAACTTGTCTCTTATTGAAGTAGACGGCGGTCCATTCAAGGGCTTTTTGGGCATTTCATGCACTCTCTCAAAAGTTTTCCTAATTTCGGCATATGTTGGACGCAAACCAATTTTCTATCTCGAATTGAGCTCATGATCTCCTTCTGTCCTTTGACAGCATTTTCATAGCTCTGCAGAAGAGAATCAATCTACTTCCCCATTGATCCCAGAGGGATGGAAGTAGCAGCAGCAAGGACGGCCGCAACAGGAGGAACAGCCATAGCAGCAGCCATGACTGAACATATAAGAACAGCAGCAAATGCGGCAACAAAGATAATGCTCGACAATTTTCTCCAAGCATAGATGTACTTAAGCTTTTATCAAGCTTAGTCTTTCGCATTTACAGCTTCTCAAGCATCAGAATTTGGGCATGGGAAATTTCACTAGGCTTGACAACTGGATTAGAGGCCATGGCTACTAACTTTTGGGCAACTGGGCATATCCAGTTGGGCAAACTTCCCCATTTTTGGGCAACTGGGCAACTAGATTAGTCACCAAATTTGAAAGACTAAGCTTCTAATCCAGTTGTTTCTCTTGAAAAAATAGATATTGAAATTTTTCTGGGAGAAACAACATATGAAGAAGATTTTTTTACCTTTCATAACAGGGTAAGTTCATTGGAACAAATCTCTGAGTAATTCAATTGGTTGTAAAGATAAAAGGCGGGGAAAAATCCCAAAAGAAAAAAAAAAGGCTTCCATCTGAAAACTCATATCAACCACCGAGAATCAGCAATGGTTCTAATCGTCTTTAGTCCTCAGAATTAGGAACCGTTTCAAGTAAATCAGAGCTTTAATCCTCTGTCTGAATTCCAAATCCACTCGCTTCAATTGATAGAGTAGCTATAGAAGACCCATGGGCGGAGAGAGATAGATGAGGAATTCCGGCAAAAGCTCCAAGACAAATGTGAAGGCCGGCAACGGTCAGGAGATCAGGAGAGACAGGAAATCGGGTACATGAATGGATTGCCGAAGAAAGGTGGCCATGGCGGCAAGTTCACGTGGTCCGGTGACTGTTACTCCGATGCTGAGCTAGGACGGATCCACAAAGAAGCTGTCGCCGTAAATGATCCCAACTATGAAGATCCTATTAAGAACGAAGACTGAAGATCATAAATATCATCGTCGTCGTCATCGGCTGTGATTATGAAATGTTGATCTTCTGATTTCTTTGATTTTTAAGAACTTGGAAATGTAAACACGCCTTTGATTATACCTAGGTATATGAATCTATGGTGATCTGTGATTTACCCTATTAAACAAAAAAAAAAAAAGAATTCCAATCCGATCTTCACCAACCCAGAAACTGATCTTCCGACTTGAAAATTCCTGCAATCTCCCCTGTCGAACAACATTCAGCAAAAAAAGACGAGCTTAAATTGCCAAAGATTCATACAAGAAAATCCACGAAAATCAAATTTCCAATACCATCACTAACCTCCAAAGCTTCAGGATCAGACAGAAAAATCAGATTTCTAAGGAAACTCAAATCCCAGTCCAAAGAATTCTTCTGAAAACAACTCCAATTCCTCTTGAATATCCAGTTGCCCAAATTTCACCAGGCTTCTCAAGCCCAAATTTCGCAATTTCACCAGGCTTCTTACTCATAGGACTTCCCATGGCTTCTCCTCAAGCTTCTAAGAATTCATGGCATGAAGTGCCTAAAAAGCCCCTGAATGGACCGCCGTCTACTTCAATAAGAAACAAGTTTGCGGCGGCACTACGACGCAGGTCCTTAATTGACGTATATATTTTACTTTGAGGACTAATTTCATAGTAAAAAACTTTAAGGGACCAAGTTGGCGTTAGTGAAAATATTTAGGGACTAAATTGACGATTTTCCCAATTTCATTTCTAAGATTTTCATGATATAATGGTTATTATGGGCGCTGCCAAGAAATCTTACAACGTGGGAAAGCAATGCCCAATCGATGCTTCACAGGTACCTGAAGTTATGGTATTAAATCAGAATAACAGGACAATGATTGGCAGTGGCCTCTGCTCCTGGGTATCAATAAGTTTAACCAACAACATTTGTAAGCTACAAGCATAGGCTCTTTGCTCTATATTTCCCCTTCCTTTTCCTGGGGTAAAGAACAAAAGCAAGCAGCGGAATCAAGTTTAACATCATTTCTAGCGGATCCTGCTACACTAAAAAGACAGTTTAAATTGAAATTAGTCTTTCCAACTTGATTTCAGGTTCCGACCAATTTTCCTATGTTTTCAGAACCGGACCAGGTATTGACTCGGTCGAGCTTAGGGGTCAGGGGTCAATGGGTTCAATCGGGTTCGATCGGGGTTGAACCGGATGACGTCATAAATAAAAATTAAAATATGATATGTAAAATACCTAATTACATGTTAGTATTAATAAAGGTATATTCATATATATTTGATATTTTAAGTATATTTGATAAGAAAATACAAAGAAATTAGAACAATCAAGTAGCAATTTATATTATTTAATGAGCATTAACAAGTTTAGAATTAAAATTATGGACTTAATTGAAAAATAATATCAAACTTTAAGAAAATATTTATAAAGTATGAAATATTTGAGTTATATTAATAATTTTTAACAACCTAGAGGTCAAAACATAATATGAAAAATATTTTGACCTTTCAAAAAATAGTAAAAAAAAAGAAGAGAGTGAATTGGTTCCAAAGCCTGAAATTGGTGCCAACCTCGGCAGATAAAAAGAGAGTCTGTAAGTTATATGGAGAAGTCGAGATTGATATAGTATGTGAAGAGATTATGGACGACAGATCACCGACCTTGGGGCCCATTTTGGTGGAAAATGAGAAAGGAGTGTCCTAATAATCTATGGCTTCTGATAAGATGATTATGCAAGTTTGTCCTTTTTGGACTTCCACTTTTAGTCTCTGCTCTGTACCTGGCCCGAAACTCCCCAACCAAACCAAGCGGAGGGGCTTGCAACTGACTTGCCTAGTTCTATTTTTCCGGTCAAACCGGGTCAAATCCGGTCAACTACAGGTTTTGACCTGGTTTGACCGAGTTTTAAAATTTCAGGTTTTTAAGTCAACTCAAACCGGACAACTGGCCGGTTTTCGGTTTGACCTGTTGGACCGGCCGGTCCGGTCTGAGTTTAAAAACAGAGCAATTTTCCTCCTGCTGAGCAACCCCTCATCGGAGGAGACTACCACTGGTGTAACAATGATTGCCTTTGTGCTGTGTATGCTTTTAAAGGAGAAAGATAGCAAAATAGGCAGCCGAAGGCCAAACATAACAGCAAGCTCATTCATTCTTGACAGCATGGTAGATGCGGCGGACAAACGTCAAGGAAGTATAAAAGCTGACTGTGCCGAGCATGAGGAAAAATGCATAGCACATAAAAGCACTATAGCCAAAATAGAACACTGTTTGCATGAAACCACTCATACTTGATTTGGAATAAAAGTAGAAACTGTACAGAAACATGAATATCCCCACGCTGCCCCCACGTAAGAAAGACCTGAACCAAACAAGGACAGCTTTACCCTAAGAAGATGAAAGGTCACATGTATGGCTACAAGCAGAGATGCTGAAAATGAGAAGGGGAAAAATGTCAAAGCAGAAGAAATCATGCCAGAGAGATCAAAATGAAATTTAAGCTCTAACAGCTGAGTATGACAATAATAAATGTAATTGCTGAAGCTCAATTAGAACAGCAAATTATAGTTAGATTGATGGCCTTATTCACTCAGTTTCTACACAGTGCAGAAGGAACATAAACATCTAAACATTCTTGCCTGTGCTTGGGAGTAAGGGTTCATGCGAACAAAAAATATGAATGTGAGCAGGCAGTCTTCCAATGCAAATAATGCAGACCCCAAAAGTATGGTGGAAAACTTTGTTTTTAGAATAAAGTTTTTCACATGTTAACTTCAACCTGTTTGTTTAGTGCTAAAACTGGACAATGAATGCTAGTACTGTGTTAATGAACAAACAACAAAAGGCCATGCATAAGGGCAAAATCCAATATACGAGTTCCTCTCCAATGTTTAAAACTTTATCAAGAGACACAGAAACGGTTCTCCAATCAAGGTCAATCATATTTGAGTGCCACGCACTTCTGCTGAGAGTTGTGGTTGCAATAAATAATATTTTAGAGAAAATAATATTTTCACTTGCCAAAGATACCCCCGTGTGTTTATCAAAAGCATTCTCCCTACCAAATCTCTTCTTTTCCAAACCCTAAATTGGCTTTGAGCCAAAATCGCAGCCATTTGAAGCAAAATTGGTGATTTTAGGTCTGCTCATCTTCAAGCTAAAACCACAGCCATACAAAGAAAAATTTGTGAGTTTGGGTCTGCTCATAGCATGTAATCGATTTGGGAGGAGAGGTAAGAGTCTTAAACTTGTTAATTTTGAGATGTCTTCAGGAATGTCTTCCTCAAGTTATAGAAGTGGGAATGGAAGTAGGGATTTAAGATATCAATACAGGCTATGTGATTGTGAAAGAAAGTCTAAGATAAAAACTGTTGAATCAGAAAAACCAACCAAAGGCATATTGTATTTCATTTGTGAAAGAGATGAATGTGGCTTTTGGTGTTGGTGTAATCCGACTAGCCGACAGCAGCCAAGGTGGGAAGCTGGTATTGGAAAACTAGCAGAGGAAAAGCGACCAAGTATGGAAGCTAGCATGATGTCAAGATGGCAGAAAGTGGATGAGGAACTGAAGAGCCTGAAGTTGCTTGTTTGTTATTGTCTAATGGTGTTTGTGTTTTCACTCTTAGTTTTGATGTCCAAGATGTGAAATTGATGTGTTAATCTTTTGTTTAGTTCTAGTAGTGACGTTGAATGGGGAAGGAAAAGTGTACTGAAAATCCATATGTACAATGACGGTTTCATGTTTTGCTTTGTAGAAATGAAAAAGAAATATTGCCAGCATTGTCTTTTGGATAGTTATTGTTAAATGTAAAAGTCATACTGTGATTGAGATGGGGTATGTCCCTTTTTTGTCATGCAACTTACGGTAAATGAAACTAAAACCTGCAAAAGAGAAATGAAATAGTTGCTTTGATATTCCATCTATTCATTCACACAAAAACAACCATTCAACCATCCAACAAGAAGGGAATTGAAATGCCTGCAAAATGATATCTATCAACCATTCAACGACATGATAATAAATTGGATGCAAAATGCGATCCATTTTGCTTTGATATTCCATCTATTCATTCACACAAAAACAACTATTCAGCAAGAAGGGAATTGAAATGCCTGCAAAATGATATCCATCAACCATTCAACGACATGATAATAAATTGGACGCAAAATGCTATCCATCTTTCCATTCATACAAAAATAGTCATTCAAATCATCCATATAAAAGTAGAACATATCATTATCTGTTTACACCAAACTCAACGCCCAAAAATCAGTACAAAAAACAAAACAGTTTGGGCATATTTGCAGTCATCTAAGTCCAACCCAGTTACCAAAAAATGCCAGTTTACATCACATCACCTAACTACGAATTACACACACACACAATTTAGGAAGATGGATTTGTTCTTGTTCTCTTGGCCCTTATTTTATGCAGCACATCGATCAACAACTGTTGGAGGTCTAACTCTTCCACCAGCAATATTCTTAACAGGTCCTCCAATCACAGTAGACTGTTAAATGGAAGTATGTTAGTACAGGACATATGTTTCAAGTACTATGTACTAAGATTCATGAATAATACCTAAGAAGAAGCAATTTTTCTAGTGATAACCCTGTTGACACTAGACATTGTTGGTTGAGTATATACTTTTCTCTTTGAAACTTTTGATTTAGATAGATTGGGATTATCAACCGGCTTTCCCTGAGGGGTTGGTTATGAAGTGCGACCAGCAGAGTGGTTAGCTTCTTGTGGCTCCAAAGTTTCACCAGCAGGCTCTTGATTGGCCTATGACATCAAAACAAAAAAGTTATGAACTGTTAGTAATAAAGAAGAGCTTATGCCATGCATAAGAAGATTGTACCTTGTAAAATTTGGATGGATTGTATTCTTGCAACTTCTTGAATTGTGTCCAGGTTTGAAGCATATTTTACAATGCCCAGTAAGTCCTTTTATGGTTGATATTTGTCCCTTCTTTGGTTCATCAGGTGCTCTCCCTCGCACCTTCTTTAGCCTTCCAGGCATCTTTCTTATCAATGGAGAATTAATTGGCTCTTCATTGGCCTTCTCCCAATACCTTGCACTTGGTACAGGCATAAATACATGCCTATATGTCTTCAAATAAGTCTTTTTGCTGTAGCATTTGTGGACAAAATCAACTATTGGCTTTTTACGTGCTTGTATTGCTGCACATGCATGGACACATGGATAACCTGCTAATTGAAATAACTCACATATACAGGTCCAATCTTGTAGGTCTACCACTACAGTTTTGTTAATACCAGCATCAACTTCATATTTCCAGCCATCAACCCATTTAACAACACATGTCCTACTCAGCCTTACATTATTCTCAATCTTGTCATGGATGTTTGTACATATTTTACCTTGAAATTTTTCCATCCTAGTCCTCTTTACCTGGAATCGTTGCATTAGTCTTCTGCTAATCCATTCAAACATCCCAACCACAGCCAACTCCCTTGCTGGAAGAATGTAATTGTTAAATGACTCATTTAAATTGTTAACCAATATGTCACACTTACTTCTTCCACTGAAGTGTAATCTGGTCCACAGAGTTGGTGAAAATTTTGAAAGCCATGCTGACGCTTGTGAGTCAACTTTTTCCATGTCTTTCATTGCCACATGCCAGTCTGCCTCATTTCCAGCACCTGCACATACCCAAAACAAGTCCTTCAGCTCTTTTCCTTTGAATTTTTGGCTGAAATTTTGATACATATGTCTTGTGCAGAACCTATGCTCAGAGTCAGGAAAAAGCTCTCTAAGAGCTTGAACAAGTCCTTTTTGTCGATCTGAAATGAAGGTCCAAGGTATATTGTCCATCCCCAATCCTAAATCATCCAGTAAAAGCTGTAGGAACCACCTCCATAAATAATACCTTTCAACTTCAACAACAGCCAGTGCTATTGGAACCATATTATCATTACCACCTCTCCCTAAGGCAGATAATAATTGGCCATCAAATGCACTCTTTAAAATGCACCCATCTAGACCAATAATTGGTCTACATCCGTCAAGAAATCCCTGCTTGCAAGCATGAAGACAGAAGTACATTCTTTCAAATGTACCTTTAGATGTTGTATCAGGTATGTCAACTTGAATCTTTACTGTACTACTAGGATTATACTTCAGGATCGTGGTTGCACTGCATAATGCCACAGATTATGATATTGCTCCATGTCTAATCCCTGTATATCTTCTTTTGCCTTTCTCTTCGCTCTATACAGCTTAGATGAAGTGACACTGACCATCAAATCCTTTTTAACCTCATTTTGAAAACCAATTAAGTTACGCTTAGGATCATTTCTAATCTTAAATTGATATCTTTGGCTAAGGTATCTCGATGTAACATGCTCGTTGTTGTACTCTCTACCACAAAAATGCTCACCCTTGAACTTTTGATGCATGGTTCCTCCATGAACAACCCCTCTCACACTCAGCTGTAATTCTGTAGGAATCATTTCTGATCCACTTTGTTTCATACCTCTCTTATATTCCATTCCAATAAAGCCATCCTGAATAATCTGAAATTTTTGAACTTCTGGCCCACTTTTAGTTTAAAATGAAACTTCTTAAACTCAACTTCTGGATCAAAATCTAGATATTTTTCAAGCTTCTCACCATCGGAACCGGTCCTCCCCAGCAACTTCTTTTCTGGGATTACAGGTTCATTCCAATTGGTTTCTAATCCAAAATCAGTGACATTTTTATCAGAACTTCTCACCTGTACAGACAGCCTAAAAACCTAACTAGTTCCATCCATTTAAGATGTGGTTCTCGATTTTGGCAAGTTTCACAATTAAGTTATAAACTGAGAGTAGCAATTATGCAAATATATAGCCTTCTAAAGAGATCCAAATACACTGTTAATGCTATTTTATAAACTTGTGAATCCGAAAAGACTCTTTAGTTATAGGGATATTTCATGCTTGCACCTGATAGATGGAGCTTTAAGGGGAAAAAGAATTAAAAACTTTACTAATTAAGGAGCTTTTAAGCTTTTTATTCTTTTCTCTTAGTATCTTTCCCTTTTCCTTCTCTTCCTCACCTTTGATGAAGAAGTACTCATGAAGTGTAAATAAGAAAACCTTCATCTAATTAGGTGATACTTAGGGATGCAATTTTTTGGGATTTTTTTAATATCTTAATGGCATTGTATCTTTCCCTTTTCCTTCTCCTCCTCACCTTTGATGAAGAAGTAGTCATGAAGTGTAAATAAGAAAACTTTCATCTAATTAGGTGATACTTAGGGATGCAATTTTCTGTGATTTTTTTTTAATATCTTGATGGCATTACTCCTTCAAGTTGGATCTCATAATTCAGATAATTTAATCTCCTGCCACAAGATGATCCATTCAAGTTGCTGAAAACAAAAATAGAAGCAACAAATTATTGCTTCATGAATACGTACATGAAACATTATCTCATAGGACTTGATTTATTTTGGTGTCATTGCAGGTAACGATGCTAGGATTGAGCCACATATTGATTTAACTTCTATATATTTCATAACCTTCTTTCTCCTTAACCTATATAGCAAGATAAAAACACTTAGGCACAAAGTTACATCTTCTATTCTAGCTCCAAAAATCACCATCTAGATTTTACTTAATTGTACTTCTTGCTAACGTGTCGCGGCGTTGTTAAATTGATTGCTTTAGGGATACTTCCTTGGACGCTTTGGAATAAAGAAAGAAAATGTTTCTTTGAAAACTTCCATTTAGGAGATACTTAGGATGCGAGTTTATGGGATCCTTTATGCCTTCATTGCATAAGTACTCTTTCGTGTTGGACCTCAATAGTTTAGAATTCTATATTATCTCCTCCCACAAGATGATCAATTGAAGTTTGCTAAATACAAAGAGTATAGGATCAACAATTTGTTGCTCTCTGACCATAAGATTAATTATATATAAGGCCTAAAACTTACTTGTATTTTGGTGTTATTCCAGTAAACGAGGTCAGCATTGAACCACGTATTGATCATTAAGGTCTATATCTTTGATGATCTTATCTTTTCTAGTCTACATAAGTTAGATTGATTACATACTATTTGGAGAAAAAATTACCATCCTAAGGTTAAAACTGAGACATTTCCATTTATGGCTTCAGGGATACATAGTTGGACATCCAGCAACTACATTTCAAGGAATTCTTTACCATGCAGTCCCGTTTGCTTATAGGATGGGCCTGATTTCTGATGAACTCTATGAGAAATTTTGATGAACTATGGGAGGGACGTGGGAGGAGGTTGCAAGTTGGTGACATCAGCATCGTCCGGCCGACGGTAGAGAGTTGAGATGGGGAAGAAGGAAGAAAATGATGAAAAAAGTGAAAATTTTGTGTGTTCTTAGATATTAAGCGACGTGTACATTAAAAATTTTGAGATGTTTGTAGAGGATTACTGTAAACAAAATAGTTAAAAAACTTGTCTATTAAAAATTAGACTAAAAACTTGCATGGGAGATAGGTGCTAGAACTGACCGCGAATTGTATTACAATTGTAAGGCCACAATTATGGTATTGGATTTGGACCTCACACAGAACTCTACTATAAGTGCACGGAGTTTTCACGTTCCTCGTACATAAACAGCAATTGGCCCACGATAATTTGAAGGAAAATGAAAACAAAGGACAAAAAATTAAAACCGGTTTTGCCAATTAACGTCAAAGAAATATTTTGACAAAAACTAGGAAAGTCTTCATTGTTGGTCCCCAAATTTGCAATGAGTAATGATTACACTTTTATCATACCAAAAAAGAAAATTGAAATCGACTAACCTATTATTGTGATCCAAGCACGAAATAAGCAACTAATAAGACATCAAGTTAATAACAATTTAAGGAAAATAGTCAAAAACATGAAAATACAATTGACAGGAAAGAATTAACATGTTCATATCAATAACCCATTCTTTATTATGAAGAAGGTTCATATAAAAACACAATTTGAATTCTAAACCCAATCCCTGTGTAATATTTCTGATACACCAAAGTCCTTTTTCTCACTCACATCTATAATCATGACTCCTTTTGTGTACTTTAATTTATGATATGACAGTCCCCTTCAATTTATAGGATATATTACTTGACAAATCCTTATACTATATAAGAATGAGTTTGGGTCAAAGAATGACTTTGAATTTCAACCGCAAGAGTAGGGGTATTTTGGGATTGTGAGATTGTTTTAAGTGTAGTTATAGTATTAGGTACTACTTTAGATAGCATGTGTATTATTGTGTTTACTGAAATGTTCTTGTATTCTAAAAGATGCAGTGATGATTTGTTCAAAGGTTTGGGTAGTTTGGGAATGTGAGATTATTTGATCATCTTTTCTACAATGGGTACAACCCATAATAGCTTCTTTATTGGTGTAATTACTTAAATGTCCTTGCAGAGACATTCATTTTGGTTTGTATCAATTATTACTGTTACTTTGCTATTATAACTTGAAGAACTTCAAACGTCATTTTCATCTCAATTAAAGCAAGGACATGGTGGTTTATTAAGGAATTTATGATTGAGCATTAGTTTCAACTTCAATTCTTCAAATGTCTGCCCCTTTACATTCTTCCGTTATGTTCCTTTCGTCTTCCGATAAATACTTATTTGTATTGCCATTGTACTCTGGATTTCAATATGGTTCTCTGGTGAAGTTATTCTTGGCGGTTCAACTTGAGGTGAGGTTTTATTCTTTTTCTTAATAGTATGATTTGCTTTGTAAAATCGTAATTTCTATTGTTAGCTAAATGCTTTCATTCCAAAATTGGATACTCTGTTAGCGCAATTTAATGTTGATATTATTGTTTCCCCACAAAGTTGGTTGTTCTATACAATTTAAATGATGTGGTTTTGTTGGAATAGGTTTGGAGATACAAAACTTCCTCTTTTGGTCTACTTACATGGTGGAGCTTTTTTGATCAAATTTGCCTTCTCTTTTACATATCACGTGCACCTTAATGTAGTAGTTGCAGAAGCTGGTGTTGTAGCAGTTTCAATTAACTATTGGCTCGCCCCTGAGTATTCTTTGCCTATTGCTTATAAAGATTCTTAGATTACAGTCAAATGGGTTGCCCCTCGTTCAAATGGCGAGGGTCCTGAGGTATGGCTTAGGGATTATGCTAGCTTTGATAGGGTGTTTTTTGGTGGGGATAGTGCTGGTGGCAATTTAGCACATAACATGGCATCAAGGGTTTGGCTGGAGATACTAGACAGCTTCGATCTTGATGTGATTTTTCTCAATTGTCCTTATTTTTGGGGGAAAGATCTAATTAGTATTGAGTTAATGAAATTACAGGTGAAGGCCTATGTTGAGGACATTTGGCATTATGTTCACTCAAAATCTACGGGGGTTGATGATCCATTGCTGAATCCTCGGATGGAACCAAACCTTTTGAGGCTAGGCTTTGTCGTTGCTAAAAAAGTTGGCTACTTTCATCAACAAGAATGTTGTGTAAATGCATTTTTAAGTGGATAATCACTTTGTTTATTGTCATTAATCGTTTGGGTATCTGTTTAAAATTCATTTAGTCTTGTTAATGAAAAGCTCATATACAAGTGTTTGTTTCAAAATATATGAACTGAGCAAGATAACATGCATAATTTTCATCTCCATCTTCCAGTATACATTAGATATTTTGTTACTTCATATTGTTACTCAATGTGCGTGAGTTTTTTGATATTCGCTTGAACTACCGTAAAATCTTCTTTAACCACAGGCACCAAACACCTGCGCGGTGCGCGGGCATTTCCCTCTTAGTACTTCAATAATAATAAAAGAATAACTTACCTGATTTCCAAACGTATATAAATACAAAATTTCTTGGCAACTACTCTAAATACGTATAAATTACTAGAAACTATTTACTTGTCACACAAAATAAAAATTGCCTAAACAAAATAAGTAATATCCTAATAATCTCCACCAAAAGCTTCATGTGTAGTAATACATACTGAATTATTACGTTGTTGTAATGTACATATATAGCTAATCCGAATCCAACCTTTAGTTGACTTAAGTTTGTAGGATTTTCCTCTTCTCCACTACTTACAACTTGAAAGCAATCTTGGATTCCTTTCTTAATTCTGCTCCCAACTATTGAGGTAATCAGGTAACAAATTTTTTTTTGAAAAAAAAAATCACCATACTTCTCCCCTTCACAATATTGTCTCGCCTGTGTGTGCTTTTCAAAATTCCATCATTAATGAAAACCTCGTAACTTTGAGAGTCTCAGGATGCATGAAAATTATATTTTTTTTTGAATTTTTTGATTCACGTGTCATACCGCTCAAAGAACAAAACTGAAATACATCCAACATCAAGTACATACCATTGGAAATTGTCAAGAACATTTCCACTAAATTATATCCTAATTTAACACTAGACTCTATGTTTTTCCATGCCCTCTGAATCACTTGTCCAAATTTACTATCAAATATCCTCTATGTTTGTTGTCTTTTGAACCTTTCCTTTCAATGCCAAGCCTTTTTGACATGTATACTCTTTTCCTATTAAATTATTGAATTGAAAATTACCACAAATCACTTAATTTCAACAATTAACCAAAACCTAGCTATGATATTATATCAGATGCTGGGATCCAAGTGCAAACGAAGAATCATTGAAAAATTAAGTACATGACAATTTAATCAAACAAATAAAAAAACATGAAACTTCGAGTAGATACAAGATTAATGTGGTTCGATTCAATTATTAAATCTATATCTATAGAGACAAAACTCTATATGTGAGAAAAATAGAAAAATCTAATTTGAATCCGACGCAATTGTATGATGACATTTCTCACGTAGCAGGAAGCCCTTCCCTCACTCTCATTACATGTTACTACTTAAAACAAAAATAAGGCAATTTTCATAACAAGGTAAATTTTATTTCGTCCGTACGCCAACCTTTTTAAGAAGAAAAGTATAAGTATGACAATTGGTAAAGAAAAGTGTACGTAACTTGAAAGTTGGGTGGCAACTTAAAAAATTCTTCAATAAACCAAACTCGTATATTAATTTTTTAACACATGCCAAGCGTCCACCAACTAAGATACCCATAACGAAGCTATCTTGTGTGGGGATTTTAGCATTGCATGATTTATAATTTGCTTGAAACATATTTTAAGCCATTAAAATGAGAGAGCTAAAAGGATAGTGAGATCTTTTTCTTTTTAATTTTTTGATAAATTCTTCTGATGAGTTGCTTTGTTTGATCGATTATTCATTGGTACTTGGCAGATTTTATCCTATCATCTTTTCTCAAACATTTTGATAGTTATTTATATACAATCAAAATTTGGGCAGACTTAATTTTCAAAAGGGATAATTTCACAAACCTCCCCTGAGGTTTATGACAATTTCACTCGACTCCCCTCAAGTTTTACAAATTACACTAATCTCCCATGTCACAATAAAATAACTATAATGACCTTCACTTAATAAATAATTCATAGTATAATGAAATGAGATTAAAAAGAAAAGAAAATTGACCTCTTTGGAACAAGTTACACAGCCAATGATGATTCTCTTTCACTTATTGTCACTCCGTTCTCATCCATCAACCATTTCCTTCTATAACTTGTTTTCAAATTACCACCAATTATTGCTTATAATTACAGACAATTACATCACAAGTGATCTCTCAAACTCTACTATATATTCCCATTCCTCCTTTCTTCCCTTTAAAATTGTCAAATCACAAGTTTAGTTGAGAGATTAGATTTGATGGTTGAAGTAAAATTCAATTTTATGGTCACACTAAAAGGACATAAAGAGGCACACAATAATAATGGAATAAATAATGCAATCATTGGCCAAAAAAGGAAGAGGGACTGAAATTGGTAAATTTGCTAATTTGTCTATTATCCATTCGAAAAACTTTTTAAGATGTTAATAAGTACATTTATATTTCTTTTTATGCTTCACAATTATTGGTTATGATTTCGCTATGGAAATAGAGTTTCTTCTCTGTATTTAAGATGTTAACATGTTTGGAGATTTGATGGCAGGTCAGATTATTTTGTTTTGAGAAGGTGTGGATATTGGATTTGAAGTTTGGAGTGTGATTAGTTGTAAATAGAATTTTGATTTTTGACAAAATGAATTTTTTGAAAATCTCTATAATCATAATGATGCCATTCCTTCCCTTAAACTTGATTAATCCCATTCATGCCTAAATCTCTCCTAAGAATTTTCTTCAAAGCCATAATTTGGCTAATGTAGTAGGAATTAAGCCACTTATATGGAACCAAACCATGTCTTCCTATGTTGAAAATTATGCAAATATAAGGGTAGTTGATTATAAGTTTGACCATTCCATGGAATCATATGGTAAGAATATTTCTGAAGGATGGAACAAATCTTCAGAATTGAATGCATGATTTGGGAGAAGCAATTTTATGACTGCGATGATAGAATTGCCTGAATTTAGAATTTGGAATTATATTGTTTGTTAAGCTAATTTGTTAGTATAGTAGGTTATGCTGAAATATGGAAGAAAGCAATTGGTAAAATAATTTTTGTACAAAAAGGGAAGTTTAGGACTTTTGAGAAAATATATAGCCTTTTGGACTTATATTGTTATATGAACAGTAAAAGCAAGAGAGTTAGGTGTAATTTAATAAATTTGAGAAGAGCTCTTTGCAATTATCAGTAATCTCAGGTGAGATTTCTGAAATTTTCCCTTTTCAAAATTCAATAGTTCAGATTACGTTACGCACCATTTTAGAAAGTAATGTAACATAATTTGGACCATCTTTGAAACCCGGAGCTAAGTCTTTTACACGCCGCTTTACAGTAAAGCTGCATTGTATGAGTTGGCAAACGGGAAAAATGCACTTTTCATCCCCAATGTTTAAGGTGTTCACTAATTTCGTCCCTAAAGTTTCATAGAAAACACATTTCATCCTCATAATTTTGTGATTTTGACCAATTTTGTCCCTAAAGTTTATGTAGAACACATTTCATCCTTATAGTTTTATAATTCCTACCAATTAAGGACAATTAAAGGATTGTTAACAAATTTAGGCATAATATCATCACATGTCCCATTAATAATTGTATTATTAATACTTAATTCAATTATTGATTAAATTATAGAAATAACAACAAGTGTTTTTGGATAGGAGACTATATCTTTTTTTCCCTTTAAATTGTGATATGATATATTTGAAACTAAATATAGATTGAAAGATAAATAGATGATTGAAAAACATGTATATGATGCAACAAAACAAAATTTTGCAAATAAATGACAATCCAAACCATTCATTCTTTTGCATTAATATTTTTCTCCAATTAGTTGTATTGGGTCTGTTTGATATTTTTCTTCAATTGGCTATAGTGGGATTGTTTCTTTCCCATTGACTTCATTTTCTTTGGATCTTCTTGTTCGATTGTGATTAATAAGAAAGTAATCGTGGCTAAAAATTTCTTAGTCTTTTTTGTATTAAAATGAGAAAGTGAATTAAGAAAAGATTTTTGAGCTTTTTGTTGATCCAATTTTTTTTTTTTTTTTACCTAATAGGCATGCCGTGATCAAGTGACGCTATCCTATTCAAATTGCTTGACAATCTACCAATTGTCCTCAATTAGCCAAATTTAGGAAATTATGAGGATGAAATGTGTTTGCGTAAAATTTGAAGGATGAAATTAATCAAAATTATAAAATTACAAGGATAAAATGTGTTTTGCATGAAACTTTAGGGATGAAATTGATTAACACCTTAAACATTAGGGATGAAAAGTGCATTTTTCCTGCCGACAAACAATGACATTTGTGTCGGTAAGGTAAGTTAAATTTGTGGCTACGATAAGGCGATTCTCAGTAGACATAGCAGCTTGTGGGACTTATATTGAGTTCGCCCAAGAACTCTATCCAAGTGTCTGGAGTCTAAAGTTGCTCTGCCCAGTGCCCTGAACGAGAGATAGGCCAAGCTCAATGGAGAAGTTGCAAGTGCTCCTAAGGCATCCTATCTTCTGCGGCCTGTTCTTGCTTCTAGTTTATGTTCAAGCATGTTCAAACCTTGCTATGGCTGGTTCCATAGTTAAGTTTCTTCCAGGATTTGTGTCAGGATGCAGAAGTTAAGCCATCATGCGGCATCGTTTTGTAACTAATCAAACAAATCAGTAGGGAGAGGGATAAGTGCAACGGTGTCGTTTCATGATCAATTAGTAGCATTCAGAATAAGTGAAACGGTGGCGTTTCATGCGTATCAATTCAGTTTATCAATTCAGTTAGGATTAGTTAGAGTCGGTTAACCACACTTATTTGTACGTAAACATTCAACAGAATTGGCAGGCAAGAAGAATCGCAGAATCTCATTCTTTTCATTCTTTCTCTCACTAATTCTGATTCTCTCTCTTTTCTACTCTGTTTTCTCTCTAGTTCTCTCTCATCTACTCTTTCTTTCCCCAAATTCGAGTGTAGAATCCCTAATGCTGAATCCAGGATCCTGACATTTGGTATCAGAGCAGGACGGATCCTTGGAGGAAGTAGAATTCCATGGCAGAAAGCACCAGGTTCAAAACCTTGGAGGAACAAATCAAGAAGCAAGATCTCAAGCTCCAGGAAGTAATGGAAGGATTGCAAGCCTCGCAGGCACAACAGATGCGAATGAGGGAGGAATTTCGAACGGAATTGGAAGGGAGCAACCTGAGGATGGAAGGTTTGGTAGCAGAAATGAAGCAAGAACTCAGCACCTTTATGAAGGCACTGGTGAACAAGGAGAAGGCGGCATTAGAGGAAGACAGGTTGAGAATCGAGCAAACACCGCTGTTGCCAACTCCACCAATGAATCAGAGGCTACCAGTAGGGGCTGATAACATCAGGATGACCAGGAAAGAGGTAGGTAGGTTCTTAGCCCCTAATCCTCCAAAAATTGACTTGCCTATGTTCAGTGGGGAGAATCCGAGGGAATGGATTAGAAAATGCAACAAGTATTGTTTAAACTATCAAATTCCTGAAGATCATAAAATGGAAGTTATAGAAATGTACTTAGAGGGAAGGGCAGATAACTGGTTTCAAGGAGTAAAACTGGAGAAACCAGGTCTAGTATGGGGCAACTTCGTAGAACTGTTGTACAAAAGGTTTGACAACAGATGTGGCAGGGATGTGGTAGAAGAATTTAATAAACTGCAACAATCAGGACAGGTGGAGGAATACCAGGAAAAGTTTGAAGAGCTCAAGACCCTTATGATGCTTAAGAATCCCTATCTAGGCGAGGAATACTTTGTATCTAGCTTCATCAGTGGACTCAAGAATGAGATCAGGACAATGGTGAAAATGTTGAAACCTGCAACGTTGTCCGAAGCCCTTGAGATGGCTGTATTACAAGAAGATGCGTTGAAACTCCAGGCCAGAAGCTGGAAAACTGCACCTGAAGGCAGGTTTGGAATTTCTAGGAGTCCTTCCCAACAACAGAGCCATAGTCCTCACTATAAAGTTCCTTCTATCAGTACCTTCAGGAATACCTCTTTCAAAGGGAAGCCAATTTCTGCTGCAGATACTGAACCTAAAAGGCTATCAGCTCAGGAGTTACAGTACAGGAGGAGCCATGGACTTTGTTTCAAGTGTGGAGAAAAATTTGGACAAGGTCATCAGTGCAAATCAGGTCACCTAAATCTTTTGGTCACAGAAGAGGAAGAGGATTCAGAGTTTGAGGATGCAGTAGGTGAACAAGATGAAGCCACGGGCAATCCTGGACAGATCATGGAAATGTCTCTTCATACGCTGTCAGATGCATTGCAAAGGAAGACCATAACACTGGTAGGAAAACTGGATGGGGAGGAAATGCTGATACTAGTCGACACTGGAAGCTCAGACAGCTACATCAGCAGTGAAAAGGTAATTGCCTTTGATGTTCCTTATCGAATGGTTGAACCTTTCTCTGTGGTAGTAGGTAATGGGGCTTGTGTAACTAGTAAGGCCATATGTCCTAAGGTGGTATGGGAGATCAATCAGTACAAATTCTGCTATGATTTAAAGGTAATGGACCTGAGTGGCTGGGATATCGTTTTGGGGGTGGACTGGATGACTCGCTTTAGTCCAATTACTTTTGATTTTCACCAATTAACAATCTCTCTGCACAATCAAGGGGAAGTAGTTCAGCTAAGGGGACAAGCTGAGAATTGTGACTTGGATCTTATTAGGGGGAGTGATCTAAGGAATTTTATTGAATATAAGAAGCAAATGTGTCTAGCAATGAGGATGGGACAGAATGGGAAATCAGAGAAGGGGAATATGCCTACTGAAGTTCAAGGCATCATTGATGGCTTTGCTGATGTTTTAGAGACGCCCTCTGACCTTCCCCCTGCCAGGGAAATAGATCATGAGATACCTCTAAAACAGGGGTCTCAGGCTTTTAAAATGAAGCCATATAGGTACCCTCATTCCCAGAAGAGTGAGATAGAACAACAGGTCACAGACATGTTGCAGCATGGGATTATCATTCACAGCAACAGTCCCTTTGCCTCACCAGTGCTTTTGGTTAAAAAGAAGGAAGGGACATGGCGTTTTTGTGTGGATTACAGGCGCCTGAATGAAATGACCATCAAAGATAACTATCCCATTCCAAACGTAGATGAATTAATCAATGAGTTAGCAGGCTCAAGGTATAAATCTAAGCTGGATCTCACTTCTGGCTACCATCAGATCAGAGTCAAACCCAAGGACACTTACAAAACTGCCTTCCAAACTCACTGTGGCCATTATGAGTTCCTGGTAATGCCTTTCGGACTGACTAACGCACCTGCAACCTTTCAGGCCCTTATGAATCAAGTATTTCAACCCTATCTAAGGAAATTCGTGTTGGTTTTCTTTGATGATATTTTAATATACAGTCCCACCCTGGAATTACACCTAGAGCATCTGAGGATAGTCCTGACAGTGTTGAGGGACCACAAACTGTTTGCTAAGAGATCAAAATGCTCATTTGCACAACATACTGTGGATTACCTTGGTCACACTATCTCTGAGAATGTAGTGTCCATGGATCAGTCCAAGGTGGAGAGCATTATCAACTGGCCTGTCCCTAGTACAATTAAAGAGTTGAGAGGATTTTTGGGGTTAACTGGCTATTACAGGAGATTTATCAAGCAATATGGCATTATCTGCAAACCACTTACTATGTTGCTCAAGAAGGACAATTTCTGTTGGAACGAGGAAGCACAGAAGGCCTTCACATCACTGAAACATATTATGAGTACTGCTCCTGTTCTCAAGCTGCCAGATTTTCAGAAGCCTTTCACAATCGAAACTGATGCTAGTGGGAGTGGCATTGGAGCTGTATTGATGCAAGAAGGCCATCCCATTGCATTCCTGAGCAAGGCTTTGTCTCCCAGAAATTTGGGACTGTCAGCTTATGAGAAGGAACTGCTAGCATTAGTGATGGCAGTTTCCAAGTGGAGGCATTATTTGGTGGGATATCACTTTATTATTAAGACAGATCATCAATCCCTGAAGTATTTGTTAGATCAAAAGCTCACTACTACATTACAACACAAATGGTTAGCCAAGCTGCTGGGGCTGGACTATGAAATTCAATACAAGAAGGGGACAGAAAATAAGGCAGCTGATGCATTGTCCAGATTACATGGTACGACTCAAGAACACTCTACTCAACCAGGATCATGTTTTGCCCTTTCAACTGTCCAACCACTGTGGATACAAGAACTCCAGAAAAGCTATGAGTCAGATTCTCAATGCCAGGACATTATTTCTCAGCTACTGCTGGACCCGCAAGCTCACCAACCTTTTGAGTGGGACAAGGGATTGCTGAAGTACAATGGCAAACTTTATGTAGGCTCAACCAGTGGATTGAGGGACAAGCTCATCCAAGCACTCCATGCATCAGCAGTGGGGGGCCACTCGGGACAAAGGGGCTGTTGGCAGAAGTTAAAAGCTTTGTTCTATTGGCCTACGATGAAGAAGGATGTTATCAGACTTATTCAGGCCTGTGATACATGTCAGAGGTACAAATCTGAGCATGTGCACTACCCTGGTCTATTGCAACCATTGCCAGTTCCTCGCATGGCTTGGACTCATGTGACTATGGACTTCATAGAGAGTCTGCCAGAGTCACAAGGCTATGACACAGTAATGGTGGTGATCGACAGATTCACCAAGGTGGGACATTTTCTCGCATTAGCGCATCCATTCTCTGCCAAGCAAGTGGCTCAACTCTTCATGGATCACATATTCAGGTTACATGGCATCCCAGAATCTATAGTATCTGATAGAGATAGGATCTTTACAAGTGTTTTCTGGCAGGAACTTTTTAAGTTACTAGGTACGGAATTGAGTTATAGCTCAGCCTATCACCCTCAGTCTGATGGGCAGACTGAACGTCTCAACCAGTGTGTCGAAGCCTACCTGAGATGCATGACTGGGGAATTACCCCATCGCTGGAACAGGTGGCTAGCACTAGCTGAATGGTGGTACAACTCCTCCTATCACTCCAGTCTGCAAATGACTCCATTCGAAGCCTTGTATGGGTACCAGCCTATTCCCTTGCCTTTAGGACCTCATTTTGACACGATCATACCAGCTGCTTCCCACCTACTCCAGGAGAGATTGAGGGTCTCCAGCAGCATCAGGGATCACCTCCTCAAGGCACAACAGAGAATGAAGTTCTTTGCTGACCAGAAACGTACTGAACGAACTTTTGAGGTGGGTGACTGGGTTTTCCTGAAGCTTCAACCCTATAGACAGCAGTCAGTGGCTATCAGGAAGTGCCTCAAGCTGTCTGCAAGGTTCTATGGCCCTTTTCAGGTGGTAGCTAAAGTAGGGGCAGTGGCTTATCGTCTTGCATTACCTGCACAGGCAAAGATTCACCCCGTATTTCACGTCTCTTTGCTTAAGAAGAAATTGGGACCTCTGCAGCCTATTTCAACGACACTGCCTGAGATTGATATTGATGACCAGTGTCCTCTACAACCAGAATCCATTTTGCAACGGAGGGTGATCATGCGAAATGGACAATCAGTGATACAATACCTCATCAAATGGTGCCAACTCGATCAGGATGAAGCTTCTTGGGAAGACAAAGACTTCATACACGCGCAATTCCCTCAGTTTCAGTCTTGAGGACAAGACTGTTAAAGGGGAGAGCAATGTCAGGATGCAGAAGTTAAGCCATCATGCGGCATCGTTTTGTAACTAATCAAACAAATCAGTAGGGAGAGGGATAAGTGCAACGGTGTCGTTTCATGATCAATTAGTAGCATTCAGAATAAGTGAAACGGTGGCGTTTCATGCGTATCAATTCAGTTTATCAATTCAGTTAGGATTAGTTAGAGTCGGTTAACCACACTTATTTGTACGTAAACATTCAACAGAATTGGCAGGCAAGAAGAATCGCAGAATCTCATTCTTTTCATTCTTTCTCTCACTAATTCTGATTCTCTCTCTTTTCTACTCTGTTTTCTCTCTAGTTCTCTCTCATCTACTCTTTCTTTCCCCAAATTCGAGTGTAGAATCCCTAATGCTGAATCCAGGATCCTGACAATTTGAAGGACCCCTCCCCTTTGAACTCGAAACCGGGTGAGCCACTAAGCATAACATATATATAATAACCCTAGAAATTAACATTAATGAAAACTTAGAAGAAATAGTTGATCCATTTTCTGATATTATCAGGTATATTGGAGTTGGTGAATCAGAGGATGGGCAGCTCTTCTACGCCTTTATCAAGTCAGAGTCAAATCCTCAATCGGATCCTCTTATCCTTTGGTTAGATGGAGGCCCTGGCTGCAGTTCATTTAGTTCACTTTTCTTTGGGACAGGTCAATTCTAATGCCTTACACTTTGCATTAGGTGTCACCAAAAAAAAAAAGAACAATTGCGCCACTATTTTGATCTTGATTTTGTATAATCTTGAAACTCTGCAAACAGCTTTTCTGGTTGAAACTCTGCAAAAAAGACAAAAGACGTTTTCTGGTTGACGAAGCTTTATGTAAGGTCTTTTGTTTTGTTTTGTTTTTTTTGGGTAAAAGTATTAACTTTATTGAATAGCATCCATTTGTCGCCAGTAGCAACTGCTACAAACATCTGTACAATAACTAACTACACATTCACATCAAATTAAAAAGCCCAAAATATAAATTAAGCTCCAAAAACACGCACCTAAATATTTTTTCATATGCATTGCTACAATAAAGCTTTTGAAAAACATTCCTAAAAACAGCTAATTCAAATGGAGCTATAATCTTTATTTGTCTTTAATGTTCAAGTGATGATGACTGATAAACTGGAGTGCCAGCATTTGATCAAGTCACTAGCCCGTGATTTTCTGTTGCAGGACCAGTAATTTTGGAGCCATTGTCGTTCGATGGCACTCTGCCCAAGTTGGTATTAAATCCCTCTACTTGGACCAAGGTAAACTCAAGAATTGAGTTTCTCTTTTCTTTTATTTTATTTTCTTGTGAGAGAAAAAGAGATTTAAGTTGATGAGTATATCTTAGACTCATAGAAGTGTTACATGAAAAGGTCATTGAGATACATATATAAATAAGATTCCAAATTTTTTCTTTTTTCTTTTTTTTTTTGAAATAATGTTCAAATAATCTTTATCCAAACAAACCTAATTTTCAAGATTAAGAATTCGAGTTGACTGCATGGTTGAGAATCATTTCTTGTTACTTGTTAGGTTGCAAGCATCATCTTTCTGGATTCGCCAGTAGGAGCTGGTTTTTCTTATGCTAAGACTGCACAAGCTTCTCAATCTTCAGATTTTCTAGCCTCTGATCAAGCTTATGAATTTATCAGGAAGGTACACGCCCATCACTCAGCTAATTAATGAATCGTAAGGCTTCACGGAACGTTGGACAATTACTAATCAGGAAAATGCCATATTTGTCTCTAGACCCTTTATTATGCAAAAAGACCAGTGTACTATCATTTAATTATTTTCCTTCTGAATAGTGGAATCCTGCATGGCTCTGCCCAAAATTGCCTCCATTGGATTCAAGTTCTCGATGAACACGGTTTTGATTGTATAGAACAGTTGACAGTGGAAGATGAATAAAAGTGACATCAATAATAATTGGCTATGGTAGTTGATAGGGTGAAACATCTCGAGAGAACCCATCAAAGAGCCCAATATATAAATCAGAAATCTAACTCTGATCCAAAAGTTTAAGTCATTGGATGTCGGGCCCTTACTTATATATTAACCGCTCTTTCTCCATCTCTCGGATCATTGTGGGACGTAATTTTTTCCTCATAAATCTAACAGTAGTTTCGGCAGTTAGCATCATGGGAGCTATTGTAGAGGAGGAGGTCAGGCATGTGGCTCTTGCATGGGGAAAGATCCCAAAGTCTCGTGAAAGGCAGCAATCTCTAGAATGGAATATCCCATTCACAGTGTTTAGTTAGTGAAATGTTCTGATACAGGCTCCTATGATAATTAGCTTAACATGTATAATGAGATATTCTATTTCTTGTACAAACTTGTCCCATATCGGTAAACTTACAATTTTACCTTGAAAAGATAGTGGAAGATGACTAATTTTGAATTTGAGGCTTACAATTCAATTTTGGGCACAAATTTCAATAAGCGAGGCAATTTGTTGTCTTTTTGCATGTTGTTGTATCTTAATGTCTACAATTGGTTTGCTAGTGCCCATGGTACACAGTGCAATTACAACTGCCATTTATAGAGGGTTCGGGTGGGCGATATTTGTTACGTTTTTATCCATTTGAACCTCGAGTTAAAAGCTTAATTTCCTTTGAAATGGGAAAGAAATTATAGTTAAAAAGATGTTTACCTTTTACAAGATTGCTTTTGATAGTTGATTATACTGCAGTGGCTACATGATCACCCAGAGTACAAGTCGAATCCATTCTATGTTAGTGGAATCTCGTATGGGGGCACTCCTGTTCCAATATTAACTCAACTTATATCAAATGGTAAGATTTTTTCAATGTGGCTCTTTACCCAGGGGAAGTTTTTTGGTTGTGTTACAATCTGATTATTGAAATTGTTATGCATCTACATAGGCATTGTAAGAGATCTGAATATACTATAAATGCTCTATGTAAGCTTGTAGTATATGCGAAGTCTCTTTAGGTAGGAATATAGTTGCCACCTTAAGCTAAATGGGTTTTATTAACATAATGCAGAGCTTTATGAGGGGGAAAAAAAGGTTAAAAGTTCCCTCAGAAATTTGCAGGCTTTTTATTCTTTTCTGTCCATATGTTAAGTTATAAAATGCTCCAGAGCAAAGCAAGAAAACGTTTCTTTGACCAGTTTAGAGTTCTATAGTATCTCCTGTCACAAGATGATCAGTTGAAGTTTGCTAAATACAGAGAGTATAGGATCAATGCTTTGTTGCTCTATGACTATTAAGCCCTAAAACTTACATGTATTTTGGGGTTATTCCAGGAAACGAGGACGGCATTGAACCACGTATTGATCTTAAGGTCTATACCTTTGATGATCTTCTCTTTTCTAGTCTACCTAATCTTGATTGATGACATACTATTTGGAGAAAAATTTAACATCCTGAAGTTTAAAACTGAGACGTTTCCATTTATGGCTTCAGGGATACATACTCGGAAATCCAGTAACGAAGGTTTCAGGAATTCTGAACTATAGGGTTCCGTTTGCTTATGGGATGGGGCTGATATCTGATGAACTCTATGAGGTAACTTATTTCCTTTGTTTGTTACCTATTGATATCTCAGAACACTGTCATTTGTCACATGCATTCTTACAATGTAAAATTACCCGTGATTTTCTAATTGACCTGTATATTTACAATGCAGTCCTTGAAGGTTAGCTGTAAAGGGGAATATGAAATCACAGATCCCAGTAATCCAGTGTGTTCGAAAAATATGCAGGCATACAATGAGGCAAGCAACCATATCTATGCAATTTTTATGTGATTATATTTTCAAAAATTAGGCAAGGCCTAATGGATTTACTTAAAGCGCCTCCTAAACTCAAGAAAGAGGGATAGAGTTAAGGATTGTCAGTATAACCGTTTCTGAATAGTGTAATATCATTTGAAGAAGCAGTAATTCATTGTAACTTACTCGTACAATTTCGTAACAGAGTTGCAGTTAATGTTAGGGGCTTACACAGAGTTGCAGTTAATGTTAGGGGCTTACACGAGCACTGATCGAACATCATATTTCTGTTGCGAAATTGTAGAAATTAACAATGAATTACTCTAATTTATTCAAACAATAACACACTTTCCAGAAACGGTTGTACTGACAATTGGTTCCTACCCCTTCCCTTTAATTTGCGGGCTACAAAAGGTGGGAAGAATCAGAATAAAGGAACGGGCAACGAGAATGATGGTGTTAATAATTTTCTTCTGCAGTTGGTTCGTAATATTGACGATGAACAGATCTTGCTTCCCGTATGTCCTCCTCTTTCACGAGAGCCAAATAAATTATTTACTGGTGGGAGATCCATTATACAAATGTTGTATAAGAAGTTTGAAGAGCTAGACGTTCGGGAATCTACTCCAGTCAAATGTCGAGTAAGATACTACTAGTATCGTTCTATGTAAACTCGTGGATAAGAGCATCAGTTCTTGGTAGCACAACTGATCGCCGTTTCTTCTGTTCACTGGCAATCGTAGATGGAATGGGTTAAGCTCGTTGAGCACTGGGCTAACAACAAGAGCGTCCAAGAGGCCCTCCATGTGCAAAGGGTATGTGTAAATCGAGCACTATGGTATGTAGCATTTGAATGCCGAAGCAAGCCTGAACTGGTTTCTGTAATCACATTGCAGGAAACTTATGGACAGTGGTTAAGATGCAACTTTACCTTGCCATACACAAAAAATGCAGGGAGTGTTGTACCATATCATGCAAACCTTAGCACTAAAGGTTATAGATCCCTTATATACAGGTTTGGTACCTAACTCTGAATCTTGATGCGTGTAGGTTAATAGCAGTGATTTTAAGTACTGAAAGTGGAGTACTTTGTGATTTAGTGGTGACCATGATCTGATGGTACCGCACATTGAAACTCAAGCGTGGATAAGATCTCTACATTACCCAATTATTGACGATTGGAGACAGTGGATTCATGAAGGCCAAGTTGCAGGGTTGGTTCAAAATTGAACAATGTTTCTTTTCTTGATTACACCTCCATTAGCACGAGATAAAAAGATAACTTTACCCGACTCATCTAAATTTGTTCTGTTTTCCTGCCTCCAGTTATACAAGGACTTACGCAAATAAGATGACATTTGCAACAGTGAAGGCAAGAAATTCCTGTTTCTATTGCTTCAGTGGAAGATTTGTTCACATGGTAACGACTAACAACAAGGTTAGAACATTCTTGGGACTAACTAACACCCCTTTTTTCTTTTTCTTTTTCTTTTTTTTGGGTCAAGGGAGGAGGCCATGTTGCTTATGAGTTGAAGCCTGCCGAATGCAGAACTATGCTTGAGAGATGGATATCGCATCAGCCTCTCTAATCTGTTGGTATATGGATTATGAACATCTTTGATCACTTCTGCGCATCAAATGTGCCACTCTTAAATATATATTATTTGTAACTTTGGGTCATGAGACGCTTCTGCTCCATGTCTCCAATGGATTGCCTTCTTATGGAGATATGATTAGTGGAGAAGTGAATAAAATGTACTCCCTCCGTCCCATTGTTAATGTCATATTTCACCTTTTTCATTGTCCCAAAATTAGAGTCACGCTACACTATTTTCCTTCTAACCTTCCGTTCTTGCCCTCATAGTGCATGTGCTAGAAAATCCAAATAAATTTGGTGGGACCTACTATTTATTATCCATTTGGAGAAGCAAGAGGAGTACGTGAGACTAACTCTCACTTTATAAGGCCAATAATAGCGCGTGTCTCTAACATACAAAGGGATGCTTTTGGTTAAGATGGGACCCACGAAATCATTACTCCATGAAAAATACAAAGTGCAGCTGACCATTGTACTTGCGACGGGATAAATTTGGAACAAAGGCTTGGCTGTCAATAATGATATCACTGTACATAAAAAGTTGCATTCCCTATAAACGTCTCTAATATTGGGACGGAGGGAGTAGTAGTTAAAATGGGAATCACGTTACGCCTCCAAACCTTTCTATACGACTGTTGAAGCTTTTACTTTGAAGATATGTCATTGAAATAAATTTCCTCTATTTTGCAATAAATAAAATTTTGAATTCACAGGAAAGTACCGTTTGCCAAGGAATTCAATTATTAAAAAAAATTGTTACTCCATTGAACATGAATGGAGGGAATCTACCAAAGCTTTTAAAAGATGAAGTGGATTAGGAAAAGGAATTTCTTATTCATAATTGAAAAGCAATTTTCTTGAGAACACTTTTAAAACCAAAAGAAGATCAAAAGAAGAAATCCCTCATGTCTAGGACTGATCTAATCACTTTTTAAGCAAAACTGTGACTCAAAAATAGCTTAAAAGTCTTTTTGTTTTGGGTAGTCCTAAATTATGTGTTTGTGACCAGTGATGATCTAGTCATCGAAACTTTACACTTGACTCACACTTGAGTAGATCAGATATTTAGAAATTCAATGGGTCAAATTATGTTACCCATCTCACCAAGTGGTGTGGCTTAATCTGGACTACTGAATTTTTGATAATCGGATCTTCCAAGTTTTGGTTGAACGTATTAAGGGTGCTAGGAGGCATAAATCGCCTGATGGGCGTAAGGAACTAAAGACAATATGCCCAAGCAAATATGCGGATTAAGGGAGTGATTGAATTTTGGTGTATTCTTCTTTTATTCAGCATGGCATGCAAAATATTTTTTTTTTTTTTTTGTATATGAGTATGAATATGCATGGCAGTTGACAAGGGGAAAAAAATCATTGAGCTATGTGGAATAAGGTTGATAATCCAAAGTGCATCAAACTTCAAGGCAATGCAAAGACTTCAAATCCATTGCATTACATGAATTTGGCAACGATGATGATGATGATGTACCTGGCAGTTGCACTAGATAGCAAAATCACAAACTGTAAAGCGAGGTATTCTCTATATTTGCAGAAAATCTAACGACTTGCAGGTTGAAGCTTTGTTACCTGATGCTATATCTTTTTGGATTCATCACCTGTGGCTTCTGATGTACTTTCACAAAGTGATTGAAAGCAACTAAAACTAACTTTGAAGCAGAAATAGCTATAGCAAAGATAGATAAATTCCTCAAGAAGATACTACTAGAGAAAATGTGGAATAACCTTACATCACACTTCAACAAAAGCATTAAACTACAAAAGAAACATGCTAGATTACTGATACATAATTAATTATGGCCTAACTGAGCTGAAGATAAAAATTAAAATGCCATGGATGCACAGATACCGGGTGCCAGCTGATCTTGAGAAATGCTTGATATGTTCTTGATATTCGCCTTAATCTTATTTCTATAGGAAAACTTGATGATGAGGGCTACCATAACTCACAAGATGGAGGTAAATGGAAACTCAGCAAAGGAAATCTCGTTGTTGCTAGAGGAAAGAAGTAGAGTACCCTCTACTTGATACAAGTCAAGTTGGGGAAGGGAGAAGTAAATGTAGTTCGTGATTTCTCAATTGACCTTTGGCATAGGTGACTTGGATACATGGGCGAAAAAAGGATTCAGACACTTGTTCGCAAGCAACTCCTACCTTGAGTTAGAGATTATGTACTTAAACCTTATGTTGGCTGCATTTATGGAAAACAACATAGAGTCGCATTTTAGAATTTTTCTCCATCTAAAAAATTAAATCCGTTAGAGTTGGTGCACATTGATATTTGCTATATGAAATATAGGTCTCTTGGTGGTGATGTTTGTTTTGTAACTTTTATTGATAATTTTGCTAGAAAAGCTTGGTGTTTTGCTTTGAAATCCAAAGATCAGATTTTGGATGTGTTTAAAAATTTTTATAGCAAAGTTGAAAGAGAAATTGACAAATAGTTAAAGTGTATTTGTGCTGATAATGGTGGTGAGTACAGGAGACCATTTGAAAGTTACTGCAAGTCCCATGGGATCGGACTAGAAAAAACAGTACCAAAAACTCCTCAAGAGAATGGAGTAGTAGAAAGGATAAATAGATCCATCACTGAGCGAGTTAGATGTATGCTCTCCAATGCTAAGATGTCAAAATCCTTTTGGAAGTGAGGCAATGAGGACTACCGTTGATTTGATTAATCTTTTTCCATCAATTCGTCTAGATGGTGATATCTCAGAAAGAGTATGGATGGAAATAGATATGTCTTTTAAACACTTGAGAGTTTTTTGTTATTGAGCATTTGTTCATATTTTCAAAGATGAGAGCTTAGAACTTGTTGTAAAATCAAAACAGTTTATTTTCTTGAGTTATGAATATGAAAATTTTGATTGTAAGTTGTATGATCCAGTTGAAAAGAACGTGATCAGGAGTAGAGATGTTGTCTTCTTTGAAAATCAAATCATTGAAAATATTGATAAAGGTGACAACAAAAAATCCTCAGATGACATTTCTACTAGTTCAAATCCAGATCCAGATCCAACTCCAGTATCTGTTGATTTTAATCAATGGGGAGTTGAGACAGAGCAGAAAGAAGATGTTGATGATGGTGATGATCCTCTTGCTGATGCACCTGAACATGAGGCGCCACCTACTTCACCACTGCCACTACAAGATGAGTTTACGAGATCTAACAGAGAGAGGAGACCTTCTAACAGATATAATCCCCATGAATATGTGCTGTTGACAGATGGAGAAAAGCCAGAATCATACTGTGAGGCTCTAGAGTATGAGGACAAAGAAAATTGGTTGCGAGCCATGTAAGAGGAGATGGTATTCCTGCATGAGAATCACACTTATGACTTAATGAAACTGCCTAAGGGAAAGAGAGATCTGAAGAACAAATGGGTCTACAGGTTGAAAACTTAGGAACATAGCTCATAATCAAAGTACAAAGCAAGATTGATTGTGAATGGATTTAGTCAGAAAAAGGTGTAGATTTTGAATAAAATTTCTCTCCTGTGGTAAAGATGTTGTCAATTTGAGTTGTTCTGGATATGTCGCGATGAAGATAGGTATTTACAAAAGATGTGATTTTACTTAAAAATAAGTGAAAAAGTATCTAGAATGAGACTTTAAATAATGCGACAGTTTGGGTCCAAAATTTAGTCTAAAAGGATTTTTAAGAAAAAATAGGAGTCGCCACTTGGTATTGAATTTTGGTGTACCAAGTCACCCAAATTTTTAAAAAAATAATAATAATAAAATGCTTTTCGACAACTCCAGGTTTTTGAAAAACAAAAGAAAATGAGTTCGGGACTCATGGTTGAAGAAATGGAAGGCAAAGGTTCGATTAACTCAAATTTAAGGCAGCCTTTCAACCTAGTCTAAATTAGTTACAAGATTTAATCAAAAATTTTCTTAATCTAACTCTTAAATTTATCACACTTGGATGTTTCCTACATGGATGTAAATCTAAATTTATAAAAATGTCGAGAGGATCAAAATATTCATTCAAGGGTTTAATTGATACCAATCGCATTAATTGCGAAATCTAAAATAATCTCTTGAAAGGGTCACGAGTATGCGAATGATGAAATTAAAAGAAAAGAAAAGAAAAGAAAATTATATACATAGGTATAAGTGATCAAAAGAAAAGAAATGCAGCATAATGGGTGCAGGAGGCAAAAACTCGTGACATAATTTTCTTATACAGGGATCGATAGGGTATTTTAACTAAAGAGTTATAATCATCGATATCCATGTTTAAAGAATAATTCTCCTAATATGAACAAGCAAATGAACTAACTTATTTTACAAATTTTAAATGACATGCAATTCTAAATGATATGATTAACACATATACATGGTAGGGGATAGAGGATAATATAATAAGAAATATCATACAAATTAGAAAAAATCCTAAAAATGTGTATGAAAAATGTAATGAATGTCACACAAAGATAAATCTAACGCACGAACGATCTAAGAGTCTAGCATTGGACTAGCCATTTCTAAAAATCTTTATTAGCATTGGACTAGTAAATAAGCGGAGGGAAAAGCCACAACTAGCTTGGATTAGTGTGGTGACGTCATGTATTAATAATACATAGTAAAACAAATAAGGCATAAATTAAAACAAATAAACACATAAGAGCACGTAGCATATAACACGTAAGCATAATATCTAGATGCAAAAATCCTAAGAAAAGCGGGTAAAGCATATTACATATAATCTCCATAAACACACAAAACTTACCTATTACAATGGGGAATCTAACTACAATCTAAAATAAAAAATATAAAAAATAAATAAATAAAACCTATCTATTCTATCTATTACAATAAGGGACCTAATTACAATCTAAAATGGGGAAATATAATAAAACAAATCTAGTTATCCTATCTATTACATTTTTGATATATTTAAATGCTTCTCAAATAATTATAAAAAATTAACTAAAAAATATAAAAAAAATTTGAATGAACATTTAAATCAAATAAATAAAGTATATAAAAATAGATAAATACATAGGAACACATAAGAGCACATAAGAGCACGTAATTGACATTGAAATAATAATAATAGGGATACCTCCCTTTTGAAGTGGTGACTAAATGGAATTAAATTGCCCTATTTATACTCAAAATGAACAAAAGAATCATGACACCAATTTAATTGAAAAATAATAATAATGATAAAAATACTAAATTCATCTTAAGATGTCAAACGTAAAGAAATTTAAGAATATCTAAAAATTACAAGTTAAATATATTCAAAAGTAACATAATTAGCTATTAAAGAAAAGAAACAATCATAATAAAGAGACTCAAAATTCACTAGGGACTAAATTGCAAAATTTAAAAAATTTTAAGGTCAAAAATATAATCTTTCCAAAGTGTAAGGGTCACAATTAAATAAATGATACAGTTAGGGACCAAACTACAATTATTTTAAGGGCCTAAGTGAAAGAGGTTTAAAATCCTTTGGGTTAAAGTAAAACTACTCTAAAGATTAGGGGCTAAAGTGAAAATTTTGGTTTCTGATTGGGGGAAGAAAAAGGCCATCGGGCCTTTCTTTTCTTTTTTGCTTGGGCTGGAATTCCTAAGCCCAGTTGAAATCCAAAGCAAATAAACGGTTCAGCCCATCCTTTTATCACTCAAGCCCGACCAAAAAATGAATGGACTCTGACCTCCTAACCCAAATTGAAATTCAAAAGAAATAACCAAAACCTCTTCCCAAAACCCAACCAAAAATAAACACCAGCCCACCAGAAAAAAACAACATTAGCCCAATCCATTTTTCTTCTTTTTTTTTTCTTTCCTTTTCTTTTTCTTTCTTTTTCCTTCTCTTCTTCTTCTTCTTCTTCTTCCACCCGAGAAGCTGAAGCTCCTTCCTGCTGGCAGCTATAGCCACCACCGCCGGCAAATTTTTCGATCACCAAAATTTTTCAAAATACACCCTTCACTTGATTTTTCATGTGGAATCTGTTTTTGAAGTTAGTTTTTGCAAAAAATGAACCGAAAGTGGCGGAAATAGCAAAAGTCAGTCTAATTTTTTTTTTAAAAAAAACTTTTAAACCTTCACCAAAAATCATAAAATTTATACTACAACACTCCTTGTAACTTCTATAATATAACTATAATCTTAGTTTGACAAGTAAACAACAACAAAATGATGTATTAAGTCAAAACAGCCCCAAAAATGAAGAAAATTATTCTAATGCTTTTAAGGCTCAAAAACTCCAAAATTTTGGATAACCAAGCATTTACAGGCTTTGTACTAGCTGTAATAATTTATTTTAACAAAAAATATGCACATTAATAGGTACTTTAATTTGGTTTTTGATTTAGGCATTTTTTCGAACACCTAGCATGCATATACAAAAATTATTTCTTTTTCCTTAATCTAGCTGTAGACACCAAAATTTTAGCATTTTTATTTCATTTTAGTTGATTTTGTTTTATTTCCATTCTGTTAAGAAAATCATTTTTTAATTAATTAATTAATTCATTGGAAAGAAAAGAAAAGCAGAACAGGAAAGAAAACAAAAATCAAAATCGATTTTTTGCACAAAAAAAAAAGATTGAATCTGCACGCGCGCTGCCCAACTTCATGTTTGTGGCCAAAAAAACCAGAAACGAGGACGCAAGAGCTGGAGCTTGGTACGATTTGCCTTTTCATCCATTCTGCCCCAAGCATTTCCAGTACAATGACAGCTCACCTCAATGGGAATCATCAGGAAGCATCTTGAGAAATAGATCAAACTGCTCCAAAAATGAACCCCAAAAAAACCCAACTTAATCTCAGCCTTTGTTCTAAGGGTTTTGATCCATTTGGCTCCATATAAAAGCAAGAGAATGGCTTGAAAAGGCGGCCAAGGAAAGGAGAAGTGAGAGAGCGGCGGGGGAGCAAAAAACAGCAAAGAAAAAAGAAAAAACAGAGAGCAAAAAAAGGGAGAAAGATCAAAATTTCTGGTAAATTTTCGCTTGACCAGGTTGGTCGACTAGCAACCTTGAAGCTTAGTTTTCTCCTTAGTTACAACTCCTTTTGAGGAGATTTTTCTTGCTGCATCATCTATGATCTTAGTAGAAAAACGTTTATTTAGAAAATTTCCTGAAACGAACACCTTTGCTACCTTGAATCGGGGCTTGAAGTTGCTGGGTTCAGAATTCTTGCGCCTCCTGCGACAGATCTTGGAGTTTCCTTCCTCGAAGTTTGACACGCGATTTGACCCTCTAAGTTGTTAAAGGTGAAGTATTTCAACCTCTCTTGCTTCATTTAAACTTGTATTCGCATCAAAGTTGCCAAGATGTTTTTGCAGAACATGTTTCTTCTGTTCTTTCTTCTTTTTCTAATTTTTCAGAACTTCTATTGAGTTCTGATCCTATTTTCCATGTTTAAATGCGTTTTTAAGTAAATTATTTCTGGGATTTAGAGTATAATCAGTTTTTAATAAATTTTAATAGATTTTTATCTAGTTGGCTTTAGTAAAAATAGTTGGAGGGTTGGATTGAGGTTTGTTTGGTTGGGTTGGTATAAAAATCTGGTCTATTTTGCTTGGGTTTTAGAAGTGGACTTAGGCTTATTATTATGGGCTTGAGCATCGGCTTGGCAGATTAAAGCCCCTTTATTGGGTTAGGCTTGTTTTTGTTGAAAAATGAAGGCTAGCCCGCCCATTTTCTTGGGTTTGATCGGGCTTAGGGAGCCTTCGGCCCAAAGAAAGAAAAATGGCCCAATGACCTGATGTTCTTAAGAAATCAGAAAATGAATTTGCAAATAGGTCCCTATACTTTTGAGTATTTTCATTATGGCCCTAATAACTTTTAACTTCTTTCAAATAGATCCCTAATTTAATTGTAAATAAGTCTTTAAACTTTATTTTGCTTTCATTTTGACCCTTAAATTTTGTAATAATGATAATTTCCCTCAAAATTTTATTAATTTTTGCAATTAGGTCCTTACTTGTTTTAATTTCTTAAATATATGTTGATTATCTTCCTTAATTAGTAATTATGCTTCATTTAAATACTCTAATTGATAAAATTCATGATTATTTCCATTTCTTTACATGTTATTTTTTTTAAATTGGTGCCTTAATGATTTTTGTTAATTTTGGAGTTAAATAGGATAAATCCACACCCCAATTAGCTATTGCGTCAAGGGAGGTATCTTCTTGTATTATTTTAAATCTTCCTATGTGAGTTTATGTGTGTAATTGCATGATTTTTTTAATTTTTATTTATTTATTCACTTTTATTTGTTTTTTATTTTGTATATTTATTTTAATTTAATTTTTTATTATTTGAGAGGCATTTAAATGCCAAATTGTAATAGTTAGGGGATTCAAAACATGTATTTAGATAGAATATGTAATAGTTAGATAGTTATTTTATTATTTTATTCTTTCCCCCTTAGATTGTAGTTAGACCCCCCAAATGTAATAGATAGGTCTCTATTTGTTCTTATTTGTTTTGTGTGCTTGCATGCTTGTGTGTTTATGTGTTTATGTGTTTACTCGCTTTCTTAGGGTCTTTGCATCTAGATATCATGCTTACGTGCTATGTGCTCTATGTGATTTATGTGTTTATTTATTTTTATTATGTTTATATGATTTATATGATTATAATAAAATGCATGATGTCACCATTCTAGTCCAACGCTAGTTGTGGCCCATTTCCTGATTACGTCACCAAACTAGTCCAACGTTAGTTGTGGCCATTTCTTCTGATTTCTCACTAGTCCAACACTAGTGAAAACTTATAGACTTGGGTTAGTCCAACGCTAGACTCTTAGGGACCGTTCACGCGTTAGATCATATGCTTGCGTGACAATCACTACATTTCATGCATATTTTCTACTTTTTAGGATCTTTACCATTTTGCATGTTATTTCCTCTATATGTATATCCTTTACTCTTATGTATGAAACATGACATTTAGACTTGCAACCCATTTAAGAAAAATTAGAAGTAGGTTAATGCATTTGCTTAATTAAATTAGGAAAATCACCCTTTAAATATGAGATATGGACGAGTATGACTTCTTAACCTTAGCACGCTCGTATTCCCTCTATAAAAAGGAAAATCTAGTCACAAATCTTAAGTTCCCCGCACCCGTTATGATGCATTCCTTTAGGTCATGTATATTTGTATATTATTTTTTTTTCCCTTCTTTTCTTCGAGTCTCATATTTTGCATATTCGTGACCTCTTCAAAGAGTCACTCTTGGGCATCGCAATTAATGCGATTTGCACCAATTAAAATTCGAAGAGAGATATTAACCCTCCCGATAACCATTAGGTCTAGGTTTGCATGCATATAGTAACATCCAAATGTGATAAGTTTTTAGGTTAAATTAAGAAAAGTTTTTCGTCTAAATCACGCAACTAGTCTTAGTTAGGTTGAAAGGGTGCCTTGAATTTCATCATTGCCTTCCCTTTCTTCAACCGTGACTCCTGAACCCATTTCTCTTGATTTTCGAAAACTTGGAGTTGTTTAAAAAGGGTTTTCTTTACTTTTTATTTATTTAAATTCATTTTAGTTGACATGATACACCTTAACTCAATACCAAATAGTGACTCCTATTTTTGTTAAAAACCCTTTTTAAACTATTATTTTGGGTCAAAATCGTCGCATTTTTTAAGTCCCATTTAGGCCCATTTTCTTTATTTATTTTCTAGAAATCAAAAACTCATTTTCACTCAAAATCAATCAAAAATTCCATTTTTATAAACCCGTAATCGTAATTTTATTTTTCGAAAAAATTGGGCGCGACACTAGCTCAAGCCATTTCCCAAATTTTGAACAACACAACAACAATAATAAAAGACAGCAAAAGCCAGAAAATTAAATGATATAATATGGGTTTGACATGGTTAATAAAACTGGAAAAATATCTCAACTCAAGCAAGAGCTTCTTCGATCAAATTTTAAAGGAATTCCAGCACCTCGCACCCCAATTGCTTGCCTTCTCTTGTGTTTAATTTTGTAGGAGGATATGTTGTGTGAATTGAGAAAATGGAGGGATAGAGCCGAGAGGTTGAGGGAAAAATTCTTTCTATTGGTTGAGTTTTTGTCTTTTTTGTTTAGGGGTCAAAAAGTTGAGAGAGAGCCGAGAGGGATAGAGAGGCCAAGGGAGTGTCTTCTTGTTCCCTTTTTTCTTCCCTTCTTGTGTCTGATGGTGTCTTGTCTGTTGGGAGCAAAAGAAAAGGCCGAGAGTCCAAGTTTTTGTTGTGGATAGTGTGCTTCTTGTCCAAAGCCAAGAGAGAGCCGAAAGGGATGTCAAAAAGTCAATGGAATTTGGTTGCCAAAAAATGATTATCTTCACCAAAAGACAAGAAAGATCCATGAGATAACATGATGGATTTTTTACCAAAATGAGAAGAAAGGTCAATAAGGATGGAGTGCAAAAATGGGTCAATAGTGGTTTTGGTGAAACAGAAATAATTAGGATGATTTTTGATTTCTTGATTCTCTTTTTTTTCTTCTTTTTGTTTGTTTGTTTGTTTGTTTTTCTTTTTCCTAAAATAAACCTGCAAAAATAAGAAAAATACACATTAAAATGTAAGAAAATAAATAACTCATTAAATAGAAAAAATTCAAGAAAATATTTAAAATTGATAAAAATTTGGTGTCTACAAGGTATTGCAGCCAGATTAAATTTGGAGATCGAGTAACTTGATGTGAAGACAACCTTCTTGCATGGTGAATTGGAAGAGAAGATTTACATGAAGCAATCGGAAGGGTTCAAAAAAAGTGGCAAGGAAAATCTTATATGCTGTCTCAAGAAGAGATTGTATGAGTTGAAACAGGCACCAAGGCAGTGGTACATGAAATTTGACTCCTTCATGATAGACCATGAGTACCATAGGACTACATCTGATCACTGTATTTATGTGAAAAATTTTTCAGATGGTAATTTTATTATTCTCTTGCTATACGTTGATGACATGTTGATTATTAACCGTGATACTATAAAAATTGATGGATTGAAAAAGAAGCTAAGTAAATCCTTCGCAATGAAGGATTTAGGGCCTAGACAGATACTGGGGATGAAAATATCACGAAACAGGCAAAATTGGGAAGCTTTGGTTAACTCAAGAAAGGTACATTGAGAAGGTTCTTGACAGGTTTAACATGAATAAAGTTAAGTAATTCTCTACTCCACTTGCGGGTCACTTTAGATTGAGCATCAAGCAGTGTCCTACAAGTAAGAAAGATAAGGAAGACATGAAGAAAATTCCTTATGCCTCAACTGTTGGTAGTTTGATGTATGCTATGATTTGCACTAGATCAGATATTGCTCATGCAATTGGAATAGTCAGTCGGTATCTATTTAATCCTGGTAAGGAGCATCAGAATGCTATCAAATGGATTCTCAGGTATCTTAAGAGAACTTCCAATTTGTGTTTGTGTTTCGGCAATGGTAAAACTATACTAGATGGGTATACCAATGAAAATATAGCAGGTGATCTTGACAATAGAAAGTTCACATCTGGATACTTGATGATTTTTCAGGAGGAGCAATATCATGACAAAGTAAGTTATAAAAGTGCATTGCCCTTTTCAGTACGAAGGCAGAAGGGGAAAGAAGGATTTAAATCCAAGTCATCCAATTCTTAGAATCTTAATAAAACTATACTAGATGGGTATACCAATGAAAATATAGCAGGTGATCTTGACAATAGAAAGTTCACATCTGGGTACTTGATGATTTTTCAGGAGGAGCAGTATCATGATAAAGTAAGTTATAAAAGTGCATTGCCCTTTTTAGTACGGAGGCAGAAAGGGAAAGAAGGATTTAAATCCAAGTCATCCAATTCTTAGAATCTTAATCTTAGTTAATTAAACTTTTCATGCTTTTACGTAGTATTGTTTCATATGTCGTATTCTTTATTAGGGTTTATTGAGTACTTATAAGTTGATTCATAACTTTTGGAAAATCTTCAGAGTATCTAATTTTTACTTTTCCAATATCCTTTTAATAAATTTCACTATGATCTAACAAATATTGATGTAGTTCTAGACTATCAACATCAAGATCTGAAACCATATGCTTTTGAGAATTATGAGAGTTAAAGTGAGTGTTGGTAATAAATAAGCACATACATAGTTCAAACAAAATTCAGAGTATTGTGGAATCAAAGTTATTTGATCTAATCGAGTGAGACACAGGATCAGTCACAAATACTACAAGATCTGAGTCCAACACAGAAGACATGGAAAGTTGGCGGGCAGTGATTGACGAAAAATATGATATTAACCATGCAATGAAGTCGTTGATGAAGTATAATAGAGAGCCAATCTTATAGTGAAAACGTGGACGAATTGTAACTAGGAGTCAACCATACAATGAAACTGTGGACAACTTTTCAGCAAGATAAAGAAGATTATGTACGTTAGTTTAATTTATATTTCAATCTCCAGCAAGCTTAAGTTCCACCATGGGATTGATCTGATTTTAGCCTATTTTATATCCTTTGAACTAGATTGGTCCCATATTTGCTTCTGTTTCAATCGGTTGAACCGACCTGTGTGGTCCAATTTGTCCAAAAAATGAGTTTGGCTGAGATATGATTGAACAATTACACAAGAAACTTAAAATTTGTGGGTCTAGGTACCAATGGGGCAGAAGGAATTGTACTCTTAAATCTCAATACATGCTAGTTCAATCATAGATATAGTTAAAATCTGTTAGGTGCTGTTTCCCCTCACACATTAATCAGGCATCCTGCATCTTTCACAACTATCTCCCCCTCACACATTGGGTCTTAAGTTGGAACAATATCAACCTTTTATTTGATGGACAACATTGCATTTAATTGTCTAGTAAGAGGAGTTGCCATTACTACGCTCCGATAACAATGTTGGATAGGGATGGCAATGGGACTGGGGGATCCCTCCCCGTCTCCTGCCCTGTTGCCAAACATCTCCCCCTACACCCACCCCATCTTTTGCCCGTGCTCCTCTCTCTCTTGCTCCTACTTCTGCTAGCTCCCCCCGGGATGTTTGCTGGAGAATGATAAAAAATTGATCTCGTCGCTATTTGCTTCCACAATAACTAACAAAAATTTAACACATCAACCCATGGGGGGTGGGTATCCCTCGTTGCCTTCCCGAGTGTTGGGTGTTATTGGGCCTTCTCATCACAAAAGCTATCCCAAAAGTTAAGGTTTCCCTCACACTTATAATCAAATATACTGTCGCTTCCACAATCGATACAAAATAAACTCAAAATTTACCATTCACATTGGCCCGAGGTTGGAATAACTTCAACCTTTCATCCGACAAGCAACATTTCATTCAAGTGTTTAAATTGATTAATTTTTCATTTGAAGATGAAATTGGTCAATAATTGATAGTTTAAATACTAATGTGTTATGTTAAAAAGTTTGAGAACGAAATATATCTATGACATCAATTTTAGGGATGAAAACTATCATTTTCCCGCTTTTTACTCTTTTTTGTCAATATGTTAAGTTATAAGACGCTCTGGGATAAAAAAGGAAAACATTTCTTTGAAAACTTTCATTTAAGAGATACTTAGGATGTGAGTTTATGGGATCCTTTATACCTTCATTGCGTTAGTATTCTTTCATGTTGGACCTCAATAGTTCAGAGTTCTATGTTATCTCCTACCACGAGATGATCAGTTGAAGTTTGCTAAATACAAAGAGTATAGGATCAACAATTTGTCGCTCTATGACTATAAGATTAATTATGAAGGCCCTAAAACTTACGTTTGATGATCTTCTCTTTTCTAGTCTACATAAACTAGATTGATTACATACTATTTGGAGAAAAATTTACCATCCTGAGGTTAAAACTGAGACATTTCCATTTATGTCTTCAGGGATACATACTTGGACACCAAGCGACTAAAGTTCATGGAATTTTTTACTATGTAGTCCCGTTTGCTTATAGTATGGGCCTGATTTCTGATGAACTCTGTGAGAAATTCTGATGAACTATGGGAGGGACGTGGGGGGGGGAAGGAGAGAATAGGGAAGAGGGGTGGAAGAAGAGGTTGCAAGTTGGTGACGTTGGCATCGGCTGGCCGACAGTGGTGGGTTGAGGTGGGGGAGAAGGAAGAAAATGTTGGAAAAAGTGAAAAATTTGCATGTTCTTAGATATTACGGGAAGTGTACATTAAAAATTTTGAGATGTTTATAGAGGATTACCGTAAACAAAATAGTTAAAAGACTTGTTTATTAAAAATTAGACTAAAAACTTGCATGCGAGACAAGTTCTGGAACTGACCGAGAATTGTACTACAGTTGTAATGTGACGGCCCCACCTCCCCCTGGGCGTACCCTAGGGTTTAGCGGACCGCCTGCCCAACTCTCGTCAGGACTCACTCACTCGTATCACGTGCATACAACCGTCGACAATAAATAACTTCGCAATTCACACTTACAACTTACATCGGTACACATTCAAGATACAAAGCCTCTACATACTCAAACTGGTTTAAAGTGTATACAATCCAAGTATAAATCATCCTAATCAAGTGATAGCGCGAGTACAAGTCAAAAGTAAAAAACAACTAGGCTACGCTAGTCTTTACACATCTCACGCCTCGCTCGTACCCTTGTAAGGAAAACAAATGGAGTGGAATGAGCTACAAACCCAGTGAGGTTCCAAATAGAAAATTGACCATTATTTATAAGTACAAGTTTTTGATATAGCAAAGTAACGAGTATGAAGAGTTCATAAAAGTGAGCAATAACACGTCAAGTAGCAGTCTCAAAATGAACGAGTGTAAAAGTTTTTCAGAAGAGTCAATAATCCAATAAGCAATAATCATTCCAAAGTATAAGGATACGGATGGCTCTCAGGAGCCAAATTCCCATTGCATTACCAGAAGCTTGATCACGTAGTAGTTGACACTCCGTCAACTTTCAAGTAAAGGAATCAATCCAGTAGAGCACCCCTTACGCTACTCTCCGTCCACCATTCAAACCCCCTACTGGGCCCAAAATCCTCAAGAAACACGGGTGGTAATACTCGAGTATACCGATTAGTCGAGTAGATATCACTCAACTCGACAATCAAGAGACCCAGGGTTCGTTACCCAATCGACCAAGCCCTTGCCGGCTCGACTCGAGTAACTTGCCGCAGGGTTTTTGGAATTTCAGGAAGTGCGTACAACATGAACAAGTATATCAATTCAATTTCAACAATAAACAAGTATATATCAAAGAAGGGCAAGTGCGATAAATTACACTCTTACCCGATCAAGCCAATCATATATCATTTAATCATATTGATCAAGTATTGAAAATAAGTGTCCAGTTCAATCAGGTATTTGGAAGCACTCACCAAAATGAAGTACCCCTAGTAATCACGTCTGTGTTATACTCCGGGTTCGGAGTCCAAATCTGCGATAAAACTTTGTTTCAGGACTTTAAAAATCAACTAAGGTTCGAAACGTAGACGTTTCGTTCAATAAGAATCAAGACATGGAAATTCACTGGGAGAATATTCGTGAAACACTCGCTCGCTTTTCAAACTATATAACTTTGTAACATTTATACTTGGAAATGCCATTTGAGTCGAAAGTACAAGGAAAACATATTTCTAGTAGTCATGGTTGTATTTCTTAAGGGTACAAGTTCGGCCAAATCTTTACTTATATACCTCGGAAAAGAAGACGCAAATATCCTAGATAGTTCAAGTGGCAATCACTCTTAATCCTTACTCAAGTTGCAAGTATATTTCTCTAGTCCTCGAGCATAAATTTGGGCAGCATGCCCTTTGTGTTTACCTAATTTTCCAGCCATTTTGGCTTCATTATTTTTCTCATTCAAATCCAAAGGTACACACACAACAATCTAACTTCAATAGCCGTCCAATAGGTTCAAAACAATACAAGGACAAAAATCAACTAACAACAAGTGCGGAAATGAGTTTTAGTAAAAGACAGATTTGATAGGATTTTACGGAAAGGACACATCCGAGGCTACGCTTATCGGATTGGTGTACAACTTATACCGTTTCGAAGCTAAGACGAAGCCCTACAACTTTCATGAAGACCACTTAGTCAAATTTCTAGTGTAACCCAGTCAAATTCCCAATTCACAGAACCAACTTCCAACTAATCGGCTAATTCAAATGGTCATATCTCAGGCTACCAAAGTCCGTTTAAGGCGTTCTTTAAGGCGTTTAAAAGCTAAGACAGAGTACTAAAACTTTCATGTTTTGACAAATGGCTAAATCAGCACGGAACATAGTGAACAGATGCAGTCAACTAGATGAATTGTCTAAAACGGATCACTGAAAATATCCTAAGGCAGCGAGGGTATTTTGATCTTTTCACAGGCTACGTTACTCCGATTGAGTTGAAATTTTGTCGGCACCTATAAAATATCATTCTATACAACTTTCATGTTTTATGCTAAACCTAATTCGGCCTCTAACATGATGCAATAAAACCGGACAGAACAAAGCTGAAATTTTCCAGAAATCTGCTGAAATTTTCCAGAAATCTGAAAATTTTGGGATTCAAAGAAAATTTCTTCATTTCTTGCCTCAATCCACCACCACAACCTCCTATATAAGTTTAGATACAACATATATCATCCATATAGCAAGTATAGGCAGAAATCGTCAAACCCTAACTTACATATATCACCTTAAAAATCATCACAACAACTTGTATCACAACTAATCTAATCAAAACATGAATTATATATCATCTTAATAAAAAATACAAGAACCAAAGCTATGGGTTAGACCTTATACCTCAACAAAAGAAGTTTGCAAGAGTAATACTTCGCCTCCTCTTGGAATTTTTGGTTTCCTTAGCTTCCCAAGGTCACAACTCACACTTTAATCGGTTTAGAATTTTGGTTCCTTACTTGGATGATCCAATTTCAAGATGGATTTGGGTAGCTCTCCCTTGGATTTTTCTCTCTCTCTTTCTCTCGGCCAAGGTAGCAGAAAAATGAGGAAGAAAGGCTGCTCCTTGGTGATAAGAAGGCAAGACAATTAGTCTTGGTCAAGACCCTTAGATGGCCGACAAGTGTCCTCACCAATCTCCACTCATTTTTTTTTGTTTCTTTTCCTTGCCATTTTGGTCCAAATTTTCGGTCAAAGCCAGCTGGAATTGAGGGGATATTTTGCTCAAATAATAATGATCTTGTATGGTAAGAAAGTGGTGGTCAAGTGGTACGTTCAATCAGAAGTGCACGGTACCCGTCGGTTCGCACTGTTTTTCCTTAAATCACACGTACTAGGGTTTTTACTTTCTATTCACTAACTTTATATCATTGCTTCTAATCACATATTATTTCTCACCTAAAAGTCACTCTTAAGCACCAAATTTGATCCTTACTCCATACCGGATAATTACACTACAAAAAAATGTGAAAATTCTAACTTGCTCCAACTTGAAAACGAAAAGTGAAAACCTTTACTTTCATGTTCATTTGCACTTATTGTGGGGTGATTGGGTGGTAGGGTTATTATAAAATCATAATTTCCAATTAAAAGGGCATTTTTGAGAAAACGTGAGGGGTTTTACAATTCCATAAATTGAATTTAGGGTTTCGGTTAAAATATGAGAAATTTGAAAAAATGGTCAGTCACAAATGAAACTAGGGTTTTGATTAGACTTTATTTCTAGAATTTAGGGTTTCTAGTCTGTAAAACAAAACAATAAAATAAAGAAACCGTAATATTCTCTTTGAGACTAAACAACAATAGTATCCTAAAAGTTGGGATATCACATGTAAGGCCACAATTATGGTATTGGATTTGGACCTCACATAGAACTGTACTATAATTGCACGGAGTTTTCGCGTTCCTCGTACATGAACAGCAATTGGCCCACGATAATTTGAAGGAAAACGAAAACAAAGGACAAAAAATTAAAATCGATTTTTCCAATTAACATCAAAGAAATATTTTGACAAAAACTAGGAAAGTCTTCATTGTTGGTCCCCAAATCTGCAATGAGCAATGATTAAACTTTTATCTTACCAAAACAGAAAATTGAAATCGACTAACCTATTATTGGGATTGAAGCACTAAATAAGCAACTAATAAAACATCAAGTTAATAACAATTCAAGGAAAATGAGTCAAAAACAAGAAAATACAATTGACAGGAAAGATTTAACATGTTCATATTAATAACCCATTCTTTATTATGAAAAAAGTTCATATAAAAATACAATTTGAATTCTGAACCCAAACCTTGTGTAATATTTCTCATATACCAAAGTCCTTTTTCTCACTCTTATCTATAACACATGACTCTTTTTTGTGTACTTTAATTTATGATATGACAGTCCCCTTCAATTAATAGGATATATTACTTGAAAAATTCTCCAATAATAATAAAAAAATAACTTACTTGATTTCCAAACGTATATAAATACAAAATTTCTTGGCAACTACTCCAAATACGTATAAATTACTAGAAACTATTTACTTGTCACACAAAATAAAAATTGCCTAAACAATATAAGTAATTTCCTAATAATCTCCACCAAAAAGTTTGATATGTAGTTATACATACCGAATTATTACGTTGCTGTAACGTCCATATATAGCTAATCCGAGTCCAACCTTTAGCTGACTTAAGTTTGCAGGATTTTCCTTTTCACCAGTACTTACAACCTGAAAGTTATCTTGGATCCCTTTTTTAATTCTGCTCCCAACTATTGAGGTAATCAAGTAACAAATTTTTTTTTTTTAAATCACCATATTTCTCACCTTCACAATATTGTCTCGCCTGTGTGTGCTTTTTAAAATTCCACCATTAATGAAAACCTCGTAACTTTGAGAGTCTCGGGATGCATGAGAGTTAGATTTTTTTTTTTTGAATTTTTTGATACATGTGTCATACCGCTCAAACAACAAAGCTGAAACACATCCAACATCAAGTACATACCATTCGAAATTGTTAAGAACATTCCACTAAATTACATCCTAATTTAACACTGGACTCTATATTTTTCCATGTCCTCTGAATCACTTGCCCAAATTTACTGTCAAATATCCTCTATGTTTGTTGTCTTTCGATCCTTCCCCTTCAATGCCAAGACTTTTTGACATAAATATTCTTTTTCTATTAAATTATTGAATTGAAAATTACCGCAACTAACTTAATATCAATAATTGACCAAAACCTAGCTATGATATTATACCAGATGCTAAGATCCAAGAGCAAACGAAGAATCATTGAAAAATTAAGTGCATGACAATTTAAAGGAAGCAAATAAAAAACTTGAAACTTCAAGTAAATACAAGATTAATGTGGTTTGACTCAATTATTAAATCTATATCTATAAAGACAAAACTCGATATGTGAGAAAAATAGAAAAATCTAATTTAAATCCCGACGCAACCGTATTATGACATTTCTCACGTAGCAAGAAGCCCTTCCCTCAATCTCATTACATGTTACTACTTAAAACAAAAATAAAGCAATTTTTATAACAAGGTAAATTTTATTTTGTCCTTACGCCACCTTTTTAAGAAGAAAAATTTAAGTATGACACTTGGTAAAGAAAAGTGCACGTAACTTGAAAGTTGGATGGCAACTTCAAAAATTCTTCAATAAACCAAACTCGTATATTAATTTTTTAACACATGCCAAGCGTCCACCAACTAAGATACCCATAACAAAGTTATCTAGTGTAGAGATTTTAGCATTGTATGATTTATAATTTGCTTGAAACATATTTTAAGTAGTTAAAATGAGAGAGCTCAAAGGATTGTGAGACCTTTTTTTTTTTTTTTTGATAAATTATTCTGATGAGTTGCTTTGTTTTGATCAATCATTTATTGGTACTTGGCCGATTTTATCCTATCATCTTTTCGCAAACATTTGGATAGTTATTTATATACGGTTAAAATTTAGGTAAACTTTAGTTTTAAAAAATTAGTTGAAATTGTATTACACACCATTTGACCAAGTAATGTAACGTAATTTGGACCATCTTTGAAAACCGGTGCTAAGTCTTTTCCATGCCCCTTTACAGAAAAGCTATCATTTCCAATGATAGTTCGATCCGGCAATGCATGAGTTGGCAAACAAGACATTTGTGTTGCTAGGGTCAGTTAAATTTGTGGCTCTGATAAGGCGATTCTCTGTAGACATAGCAGCTTTTGGGTTAGAGTTCCAAAGTTCCAAGAACTCTATCCAAGTGTCTGGAGTCTAAAGTTGCTCTGCCTAGTGCCCTAAACGAGGATAGGCCAAGCTCTATGGAGAAGTTGCAGGTGCTCCTAAGGCATCCTATCTTCTGCGGCCTGTTCTTGCTGCTAGTTTATGTTCAAACCTTGCTATGGCTGGTTCCATAGTTAAGTTTCTTCCAGGATTTGAAGGACCCCTCCCCTTTGAACTCGAAACCGGGTGAGCCACTAAGCATAACATATATATAATAACACTCGAAATTAACATTGATCAAAACTTAGAATAAATAGTTGATCCATTTTCTGATATTATCAGGTATATTGGAGTTGGTGAATCAGAGGATGTTCAGCTCTTCTACGTATCAAGTCAGAGTCAAATCCTCAATCGGATCCTCTTATCATTTGGTTAGATGGAGGACCTGGCTGCAGTTCATTTATTCCACTTTTCTTTGGGATAGGTGAATTCTAATGCCTTACACTTTGCAGTAGGTGTCACAAAAAAAAAAAAGAACAATTGCGGCAATATTTTGATCTTGATTTTGTATAATCTTGAAACTCTGCAAAAAAGGCAAAAGACGTTGTCTGATTGCAGGGCGGAGCTAGAAAAAATTATTAGTGGGGGCAAAAGCAATACTAAAATTTTTTACCTATTCTTTTTCTAGTTTTTTAAGCAAAAAAAAAAATTACCAATAAGTACAAATGATGCATATATTCCATGAAAAACATAAAAAAACAAATTCAAAATTATTAATGTAATAATAATTTTATTTCAAAAATAAACTAAATTATTTACAATTGCTCACTGCAAGTTTTTATATTTTGATAACTAATTTGGTTGTGGAAGTAAGAATGACTCTCGGTTGTGGAGGGAAAATGGGGGATCAGTGGAGGGAAGGGAAATTGGGAAGTGGGGACAAAGGAAGTGAATGATATGATTGGATGAATTGATTAAAAGAAAGAGTAGCTAGCTGCTTGGTTGTGGAAGGTAATGGATCTCGATTGTGGAGGGAAAATGGGGGACCAGAGGAGGGAAGGAAAATTGGGAAGTGAAGCACAAAAAAAGTGAATGATATGATTGGTACTTGCTAGTTGAAATGAAATTTTTTTTTTAAAACTTATTTCAAATGGAATTTGTGCCCCACGTATCTTTTTAGAATTTTAGTTTATGAACTAATTTAAAAAATCACGTAATTCTTTCACATCCTTTTTAAAAAAACTCTGGGAGCACACTTAAAATTATATTAAAATTGTAGAAGTATTATAGAAATTTAAGGGCCCAGTGCCCCCACCTTAAATCCGCCCCTATCTGGTTGACGAAGCTTTATGTAAGGTCTTTTGTTTTGTTTTGTTTTTTCTGGGTAAAAGTATTAATTTTATTGAATAGCATCCATTTGACGCCAGTAGCAACTGCTACAAACATCTATACAATAACTAACTACACATTCACATCAAATTAAAAAGCCCAAAATATAAACTAAGCTCAAAAAACATGCACCTAAATATTTTTTCATATGCATTGCTACAATAAAGCTTTTGAAAAACGTTCCTAAAAACAGGTAATTCAAATAGAGCCATAATCTTTATTTGTCTTTAATGTTCAAGTGATGATGATTGATAAACTGGAGTGCCAGCATTTGATCAAGTCACTGGCCCGTGATTTCTGTTGCAGGACCAGTAGTTTTGGAGCCAATGTCGTTCGACGGCGCTCTGCCCAAGTTGGTATTAAATCCTTCTACTTGGACCAAGGTAAACTCAAGAATTGAGTTTCTCTTTTCTTTTCTTTTATTTTTTTGCGAGAGAAAAAGAGATTTAAGTTGATGAGTATATCTTAGACTCATAGAAGTGTTACATGAAAAGGTTATTGAGATACATATATAAATAAGGTTCCAAAATTTTTCTTTTTTCTTTTTTTTTTTTTTGAAATAATGTTCAAATAATCTTTATCCAAACAAACCTAATTTTCAAGATTAAGAATTCGAGTTGACTTTTTTTTTTTCGCTAAAGGAGTGGGTGTACCTTCGAGTTGACTGCAAGATTGAGAATCACTTCTTGTTGCTTGTTAGGTTGTAAGCATTATCTTCGCCAGTAGGAACTGGTTTTTCTTCTGCTAAGACTGCACAAGCTTCTGAATCTTCAGATTTAAAAGCCTCAGATCAAGCTTATGAATTTATTAGGAAGGTACACGCCCATCACTCAGCTAAATAATGAATCGTGAGGCTTCATGGAACGTTGGACAATTACTAATCAAGAAAATGCCATATTTGTCTCTAGACCCTTTATTATGCAAAAAGACCAGTGTCTTTAATTATTTTCCTTCTGAATAGTGGAATCCTGCATGGCTCTGCCCAAAATTGCCTCCATTGGATTCAAGTTCTCTATGAACAAAATTTTGATTGTATAGAACAGTTGACAGCGGAAGCTGAATAAAAGTGACATCAATAATAATTGGCTATGGTAGTTGATACGGTGAAACACCTTGAGAGAATCCCATTAGGGTGAAACCTAACTCTGATTCAAAAGTTTAAACCATTAGATCTCAGGCCTTTACTTACATATTAATCGCTCAATATGGAACGTAATCTTTTACTCATGAACCTAACAGTAGTTTCGGCAGTTAGCGTCATGGGAGCTATAGTAGAGGAGGAGGTCAGACATGTGGCTCTTCCATGGGGAAAGATCCCAAAGTCTCATGAAAGGTGGCAATCTCTAGAATGGAATATCCCACTCACAGTGTTTAGTTAGTGAAATGTTCTGATACGGGATCCTATGATAATTAGTTTAACATGTATATTGAGATATTCCATCTCTTGTACAAACTTGTCCCATATCAATGAACTTACAGTTTTACCTTGAAAAAATAGTGGAAGATGACTAATTTTGAATTTGATGCTTACAATTCAATTTTGGGTACAAATTTCAATAAGCGAGGCAATTTATTGTCTTTTTGCATGTAGTTGTATCTTAATGTCTACAATTGGTTTGCTAGTGCCTATAGTACACAGTGTGTAACAGCCTCACCTTCCCCTAAGGTGAACCAAAGAGGTTAGCGGACTGCTTGCCCAACTCTCGCCAGCACTAATGGTGCAGGCAAACACGATCTAAAACGTTCCGGGAAAATAAAAGCGCGTTCAAACAAGTTGAAATCGCAAAATAGCCAAACGCAAATCAAACCGTCGATGAAAAGTGGGTGCCATGTCATATAACTCGAAAAAATATTTTCAAACCAAATAGGACACATAAACAGGGTTAAACAGTGTTATACACATACGTTTGTAATTTACAAAATAAAAGGAAGATAAGTAGATCAAAATACATTTAGGGTTTTTCCAACTATCGAGGAGCTTTACTAAATATATTAAAACTAGCTCAACTCATGCTTCAAAACATCATAGTCCCCAAAAGTGGTTCCCTGTAAGGAAAACAAAATTTAATGGAGTGAGCTTACGCCCAGTGAGATACTTTCACTCAAGCAAGGAAGTTCAATTATACATAGAGTCGATCAATCCCAAATCATTCAAGAAGAAAGCTAAATAAAGTCACATATCAATAACAATGGTAAAAGGATATGGACGGCTCTCAAGAGCCCCTTTCCTCGCTCACCCCCCATACTTGATCGTAAATCATTGACCCTCTGTCAATGTACAAAGTGTAACCAAACGTAGACTCCACTTTACTTCCATTCCTTCCATCTAACATACCCCTACCGGGCCCGAACTCCAAACAGTATAAAGTTGGTAATATTCGAGTATACCGGAATCGAGAGTCTCATACTACAAGATTCCATATAACAGTCCCCATGGCTCGTCAATTTTCACGACCAAACCCTTGTCGGCTCGATTCAATCGACTACCAATGGGGTTGAGCTCAGTAGTAATAGTAATTGCCGTTGGATACTCGTCCAAACGACACCAAATCTAGTATTTCATGAACCATTCAAGTACCACAGTAAACAGTCATATATGAGACAAAAGGGTGAGAGTGATCAAGTACACCCTCACTTTAATCAGTTTCAACGGTGCAAATAAGCATTCAAGGCATCAAGTTCAAGTGTAACAAAGCCACATAGTAACAAGCAAGTGAGTAGTACACTCACCAAGCAAGCAAATGAAATTTCATAAACTTCTGCCCAAAGAGCGTCTTGAATCACCGTCACGCCCTAAAACATTCAAACAAGCACAATAAGACTCGATTACAAGTCATAAACCAAATCCACATACTACAAAAAATAAGGCTCCATTAGAATGTATAAGTACCAAAGTAAGCTAGGGAAAGTCCGGAAATGAAAGTTAAGCCCTAAAACCCAAAAGCGGTTTTGACGTCGTTTAGCGTATTGGACACAACCGACACTACGATTATCAGATGGATGTAAAATATACACCGTTTAGAAGCTAAACGAAAGGGCTACAATGTTGAAGAAGGCCACTCAGTCCAGTTTGTAGTGCAACTAGGACAAAATTTCAATGTACCAAACGAGAACCGCATAAACAGGGTAGCGAACCGCATTCTGGTTAAATAACCACAACTCAGGCTACCGAAGTCCAATTCAAGTGATTCCAAAGCCATCCGAAAGCTAAGATACCATTATATATTTCTTAAGAAGACATTGACAACCAAATCAGTAGTATTCCTGGTCAAACTAACCAATTACAGAAGCGGATTATCAGTTTCGGACAGAAACAGGGAAGAAGGGGTATTTCGGTCTTTTCATAGGCTACGCTGCTCCGATTGAGCTGAAATTTTGCAGACAACTATAAAACATCATTTTCTATAACTTTTATGTTTTAACCCAAGGCTAATTCGACCTCTAACTAGAAAAAATAGTACCGGGCAGAATGGGATTCATTGAAACCCTAATTCCGAAATTTCATTTCAAAGCGGAAATTTTTCGCAAATAGCCACAATTTACGCACAATAACTTCATTCTAGATCATTCCCAACCATCATCCATGGCCAATCAATATTAAACGTATAAAAACAGAAAAATCATGAATAAATAGAAAAATTCACCAATCTCAACCAAAATCATGAAATAGCCCACAAAATCACCTTTTAGACTACCACAAGCCACTAATTAAACATCATTAGATAGAAAAGAGAGGTTCCTTAGCTACTCACCTTATCAACCAAAGAAAGGAGACAACTTAGCACCTTAGTCTTCCAAATCACTTCACTAATCACCTCACAATCACTAAACTAAGGGTTTTTATGGAGAAAATTCAAGATTAATCGGTTGGTTTGTTGGATTGAGCAAGATTGGAGCAAGAAATTGGAGAGTTTTTCTTTTCTTTTCTTCCTAGAGAGGCCGGCCACAAGAAGCTTGAAATGAAGATGATTTTTGGGTAATTTTTGATTTAATTGATAAAGCAGTGAATAGTGGTCAAAATCAAGAATTAACCACCAAGTGACACTTGTCACTACCATTAATGCATGGCTATCCTTTTGTCTCACCAACTCTCATCCATTTGGTATCCTCTAATTATCTCTTAACACCTCCTAAAATAAATCCGGTATTCAACACTTAACCTAACTGGCCGAATTTTACCGAACTTTCCGCACTAGCGGGTCCCACGTCTGGTATACGCTCTTAATTTCTCAAAAACTAACCGATACTAGAAAAATCATTTCAAAACTCTATTTTCTCATAAAAATTATCTGAAAAATTTTCCCAATAAAGAAAATGCAGAAAAGCATGCAATTAAATAGAATAAAACCTAGAAAATAAGAAAATTTACAGGGTCTCACACCCTCTCCCCCTTAAAAGAATTTCGTCCTCGAAATTTCTCACCTTGACTCACGAAAAGTTCAGGATATTTCTTTTGCATTTTTTCTTCCACCTCCCAGGTAACTTCCTCCACCCCATGATTCCTCCACAGTATCTTAACCAACGGAATCTGCTTGTTTCTCAACTCTTTAATTTTTCGGTCAAGCAATTGTACAGGTTTCTCTTCGTAAGTGAGCAATTCATCTATTTCAATTTCCTCTGGCTGTAAGATATGGGATGGATCGGGATAGTACTTCTTAAGCATCGAGACGTGAAAGACGTCGTGAATTCGAGAGAGACTGGACGGTAGCTCAAGGCGATACGCTACCTTACCAACCCTTTGGAGAATATTGAAAGGTCCAACGAACCTCGGTTGGAACTTCTTTTCTCTTCCCGCTGTGACGCTCCGTAACGGTGTGATCTTGAGGAAAATACGGTCCCCGATTTCGAACTCCAAGTCTTTTTTTCGATTGTCCGCATAGCTCTTTTGCCGGCTTTGAGCTGTTTGGAGCCTTTGTCGTATCAACTTGACTTTTTCTCGTGCCTCATCCATTCATGGGATAGTCGTTGGATCTAGGGCTTTCCTCTCGCCGACTTCATCCCAGTAGATCGGTGACCAACATTTTCTCCCATAAAGTGCTTCGTATGGAGCCATTTGAATTGACGAATGATAGCTGTTATTGTACGCAAATTCCACTTCTTCATAGCGAAAACAACCGCGGCTAACTCAAGATCGTGAGTTGGGTAGTTCTGCTCGTGGGGTTTCAACTTTCTAGAGGCAAAAGATATCACATTCCGGTTCTGCATTAAAACGCATCCCAGGCCTTCTCGCGACGCATCGGTATAAACGGCAAACCCGTCTACTCCGTTAGGCAAGACTAGAACTGGAGCCATGGTCAATCTTTTCTTTAACTCTTTGAAACTTGTCTCACATCGGGCATTCCATACGAACCGACCATGTTTCTTTGTCAGGTCGGTTAAAGGATCGGTTAGTTTGGAGAAATCTTTAATGAAACGCCGGTAGTACCCAGCCAGCCCTAGAAAACTACGAATCTCCGTGGGGTTTTCTGGCACTTTCCAATTGGTCACGGCCTCTACTTTCGCCGGGTCAACCGAGATGCCCTCATGAGAAATTACGTGCCCTAAGAAAGAAATTTTCTCCAGCCAAAACTCGTACTTACTGAACTTGGCGTATAACCGATGCTCTCTTAGAGTTTGCAAAACAATTCTTAGGTGCTGTTCATGCTCCTCGCGAGTTTTGGAGTAGACCAAGATGTCATCAATAAAAACAACGACAAATCGGTCCAAGTAGGGCTTAAAAATCCTATGCATTAGATCCATGAAGGCGGCAGGAGCATTGGTTAATCCAAAGGGCATAACTGCGAACTCGTAATGCCCATATCTCGAGTTGAAAGCGATTTTCGAGAAATCCTCTTTCCTAATCAACAACTGGTAATACCCTTGGCGGAGGTCTAGTTTCAAGAAGACCACTGCTCCTTGCAACTGGTCGAACAACTCATCAATATGGGGCAGTGGATACTTATTTTTAATCGTCACATTGTTTAGCCCCCAGTAGTCTATACACATCCGCAGACTCCCGTCCTTCTTCTTTACAAACAACACAGAGGCTCCCCAAGGAAACCCACTCTCTTGAATGAACTCTCGCTCCAAAAGGTCTTGTAATTGCAATTTCATCTACTTCAGCTCCGCAGGGGCCATTTGATACAGGGTTTTTGAGATAGGCGAGGTTCCCGGTAACAGGTCGATTTTGAATTCTATCTCTCTCTCCGGAGGTAGGGCTACTAACTCATTAGGGAATACATCCGAAAATTCCCGTACTATGTGCACATCCTCTACCTTCAATTTATCCGTGGGGGTATTAATTAGAAAGGCTAAAAATCCTTGTGCCCCTCTACTTAGCAGTTTTCTAGCCCGAATGCCCGAAATCAAAGCAGATGAGGCTAATCTACCCCTTATATCCAACCTTAAAGTTGCCTCACCAGGAATGCGGAACTCTACCACTTTCTTTTTACAATCCAGTTGGACATTATACTTGGCTAGTTAGTCCATACCCAAGATCGCATCATACCCCATAATGGACAGGCTTATCAAATCCCCTAACAATCTCTTCTCTCCCACCCACACTTCACAATCCTTATAAACCATACTAGTAACCAAACGTTGATTCCTCGTAGGTGTACTAACTTCTAGGTCGTAAGGTAAACTAGCAGGTTTTATATCAATGCCACACATGAAATTAGGGTTAACAAAGGAATGGGTGGCACCGGGATCTACTAAAATCTTTGCAAAACGGTGGAAGATAGGGATCGTACCTTCTACGACCTCAGAGGAATCTGGAACTTGTTGAGACTCTAACGAGTACACTCGAGTTGGCACCTTAGGTTTAGTCCCTTCCCCCTTCGCTGGTCCAGAATTGGTCCTCGGCGGTTGTTGGCTTCCCCTTCCATCTTGTTTTAGGACCGGACAAGTGACCAATTGGTGGTCTGCACCCCCGCAGCGTAAACATTTCCCTTCCTTCCTCCAGCAATTATCTTCCGTGTGGTTTGGCTTCCCACAATGCCTACAGGGACCGCGAGGTGCTGAAGCTGAGCCTCCCTGAAAATTTCCTCTTTGGCCTCGCTCAACTTGGCCACTCCTAGACGGAGTCCCTCTGCCTACTCCCGTCTGCCGTCCACCTCCAAACCCCCGTCCGTACTTGGGAGGAGCACTCTTCTCTCCCTGTCCCGAACTGCTCCCAGGAAAGTCTCGCTTCTTTGCCTGGAAGTTCCTTACTTGGAGCCTAGTGCTTTCCACTCGTTGCGCCTTCTCGACGGCCTCGCTAAAAGCGTTAATCTAGGCCACGGCAAGGTCCTTCTGAATTTCTACGTTCAGACCCTGGATAAAACGCCTTATTCGCAGTTGCTTGGTCATGGTCAGCTCAGGAGGAAATTTGGATAGGCGGGTGAACTGACTCTCATATTCCGCTACAGACTGGGCCCCTTAGCGAAGTCGGAAAAACTCACATTCCTTTCATTCCTGGACTAAATGAGGGAAAAATTTCGCGTTGAACCCTCGTATGAAATTCACTCAGGTCCGAGGCATTTGCTCACGTTCCCACTTCTGCCGTATGACGTTCCACCAGGAACGGGCCGCCCCTTCTAGCTGAAAGACGGCAAAAGTCACCTGCCTTTCTTCGGTGTAGTGCAAGGCAGCAAAAATATCCACCATCTTCTCGAGCCACCGTTCGGCTATATCTGGATCGGGCCCCCCAATGAATTTGGGTGGAGCAAAATTTTGGAATCTTTCGAGAGCTCTGTCCTCGCTCTCGACGTGGTTGCCAAGGTTTCCAGGGTTAGGGTTACGATTTTGACCCTGTTGCTGCACCACTTGGGCTAGTAAATTAGTCATTTGCTGCATAGCAGCAGCTATTTGGAGATTAGGGTCAACCCTAGGTTCAGGGTTAGGTCCAGGCGAAGTTTCCCCGGGGCCCCTGTCCGACGTGGGTTGTCTACTCTCGCGCCCACGCCCCGATCACTACGAGTGCCTTCCATCAGTCTAAGTCAATCTAGGCAAACGTAACTATACATTAAAGATAATGATAAGTAAGAAATCAAAAGCTTTCCACAATCTAACAGATATACAATACAGGATAACATCAAACAGTCACACATTAGCAATCAGTCAAGTACAAATATAGACAATCCATAAGGGAATGGCCTCATCAAAAATAATATACACATAGCTAATCCAAACGTACAAAACGGCTAGCTAAGGCTCTTCCCCCTATCCGTCCTATATACAGAAGACAAAACCATCCAAAAGACCCTAGGAGTCACGACCTAGTCCGTCGTCGGACTTGTGGACCCTCCCGACGGGGTGGATTTACCTCCAGCCTCGCCCCCCGCACACGAAGCCTCGTCGCTCTCCTCCTCGAGCACATCGTCGCAAAGGTTCAAGATCGATTCGGCTCGAACCCTAACTTTCCTAGCTCGCTTAGTCATACGCTTACGGGCCTCTCCAAGTTGGGCGCAAAGGTCGTCCACCCTATCTTGACTTTCGATCACGTCGTACTCTAATTCCTTAATTCGCTCGACTTGTTTCTCGTTAGCTGCCCTTAGTTGGTTCACCTCGGCCTCAAGCCTAGTGTTATCCTTCGCCAACTCCTTTCGTTCCTCTACCACGGCCAACACAACGGTGTTGGGGTAGGCGTAAGTGTGATGACACTCACAATGTCGGAGGCGGTTAGCCGGGCCCCAACGGATGACGGCCCCTCTTGGCCGAATCAGGTACTTAATCGTCGGGAGCACTCCCCGGGGTCGCTCACCAATAGGGCTACCACTAGGCCCACTATGTCCGTCCATCCTACACCAAAGAGGAAATAAGCATAAATAATCTTAAGGGACACAATCAAAGTAATCCTCAAGTCAAGCATTTCTAACACGCCCAGGTCAATTCAAATCTAGGCTCTGATACCACCTGTGATAGCCCCACCTTCCCCTAAGGCGAACCAAAGAGGTTAGCGGACTGCTTGCCCAACTCTCGCCAGGACTAATGGTGCAGGCAAACACGATCTAAAACGTTCCAGGAAAATAAAAGCGCGCTCAAACAAGTCGAAATAGCAAACTAGCCAAACGCAAATCAAACCGTCGATGAAAAGTGGGTGCCATGTCATATAACTTGGAAAAATATTTCCAAACCAAATAGAACACATAAACAGGGTTAAACAGTGTTATACACATACGTTTGTAATTTACAAAATAAAATGAAGATAAGTAGATCAAAATACATTTAGGGTTTTTCCAACTATCGAGGAGCTTTACAAAATATATTAAAACTAGCTCAACTCATGTTTCAAAACATCATAGTCCCCAAAAGTGGTTCCCTGTAAGGAAAATAAAATTTAATGGAGTGAGCTTACGCCCAGTGAGATACTTTCACTCAAGCAAGGAAGTTCAATTATACATGGAGTCGATCAATCCCAAATCATTCAAGAAGAAAGCTAAATAAAGTCACATATCAATAACAATGGTAAAAGGATACGGACGGCTCTCAAGAGCCCCTTTCCTCGCTCACCCGCCATACTTGATCGTATCTCATTGACCCTCCGTCAATGTACAAAGTGTAACCAAACGTAGACTCCACTTTACTTCCATTCCTTCCACCCAACATACCCCTACCGGGCTCGAACTCCAAACAGTATAAAGTTGGTAATACTCGAGTATACCGGAATCGAGAGTCTCATACTACAAGATTCCATATAACAGTCCCCATGGCTCGTCAATTTCCACGACCAAGCCCTCGCCGGCTCGATTCAATCGACTACCAATGGGGTTGAGCTCAGTAGTAACAGTAATGGCCGTTGGATACTCATCCAAACGACACCAAATCCAGTATTTCATGTACCATTCAAGTACCACAGTAAACAGTCATATATGAGACAAAAGGGTGAGAGTGATCAAGTATACCCTCACTTTAATCAGTTTCAACGGTGCAAATAAGCATTCAAGGCATCAAGTTCAAGTGTAACAAAGCCACATAGTAACAAGCAAGTGAGTAGTACACTCACCAAGCAAGCAAATGAAATTTCATAAACTTCCGCCCAAAGAGCATCTTGAATCACCGTCACGCCCTAAAACATTCAAACAAGCACAATAAGACTCGATTACAAGTCATAAACCAAATCCACATACTACCAAAAATAAGGCTCCATTAAAACGTATAAGAACCAAAGTATGATAGGGAAAGTCCGGAAATGAAAGTTAAGCCCTAAAACCCAAAAGCAGTTTTGACGTTGTTTAGCGTATTGGACACAACCAGCACTACGATTATCAGATGGATGTAAAATATACACCGTTTCGAAGCTAAACGAAAGGGTTACAATGTTGAAGAAGACCACTCAGTCCAGTTTGTAGTGCAACTAGGTCAAAATTTCAACGTACCAAACCAGAACCGCATAAACAGGTTAGCAAACTGCATTCTGGTTAAATAACCATAACTCAGGCTACCGAAGTCCAATTCAAGTAATTCCAAAGCCATCCGAAAGCTAAGATACCAGGCTATATTTCTTAAGAATACATCAGCAACCAAATCAGTAGTATTCTCGATCAAACTAACCAATTACAGAAGCGGATTATCAGTTTCAGACAGAAACAGGGAAGCAGGGGTATTTCGATCTTTTCACAAGCTACGCTGCTCCGATTGAGCTGAAATTTTGCAGGCAACTATAAAACATCATTCTCTACAACTTTTATGTTTTAACCTAAGGCTAATTCGACCTATGACTAGGAGAAACAGTACCGGACAGAATGGGATTCATTGAAACCCTAATTCCGAAATTTCCTTTCAAAGCGGAAATTTTCCGCAAATAGCCACAATTTACGCACCATAGCTTCATTCTAGATCATTCCCAACCATCATTCATGGCCAATCAATATTAAACGTATAAAAACAGAAAAATCATGAATAAATAGAAAAATTCGCCAATCTCAACCAAAATCATGAAATAACCCACAAAATCACCTCTTAGACTACCACAAGCCACTAATGAAACATCATTAGATAGAAAAGAGAAGTTCCTTAGCTACTCACCTTATCAACCAAAGAAAGGAGACAACTTAGCACCTTAGTCTTCCAAACCACTTCACTAATCACCTCACAATCACTAAACTAAGGGTTTTTATGGAGAAAATTCAAGATTAATCGGTTGGTTTGTTGGATTGAGCAAGATTGGAACAAGAAATTGGTGTGCTTTTCTTTTCTTTTCTTCCTAGAGAGGCCGGCCACAAGAAGCTTGAAATGAAGATGATTTTTGGGTAATTTTTGATTTAATTGGTAAAATAGTGAATAGTGGTCAAAGTAAAAAATTAACCACCAAGTGACACTTGTCACTACCATTAATGCATGGCTATCCTTTTGTCTCACCAACTCTCATCCATTTGGTATCCTCTAATTATCTCTTAACACCTGCTAAAATAAACCCGGTATCCAACACTTAACCTAACTGACCGAATTTTACCGAACTTTCCGCACTAGCTGGTCCCACGTTCGGTATACGCTCTTAATTTCTCAAAAACTAACCGATACTAGAAAAATCATTTCAAAACTCTATTTCCTCATAAAAATTAAATAAAGAAAATGCAGAAAAGCATGCAATTAAATAGAATAAAACCTAGAAAATAAGAAAATTTACGGGGTCTCACACAGTGCAATTGCAACTACCAATTATAGAGGTTCGGGTGCGCGATATTTGTTGCATTTTTACCCATTTGAACCTCGAGTTAAAAGCTTAATTTCCTTTGAAATGGGAAAGAAATTATAGTTAAAAAGATGTTTACCTCTTACAAGATTGCTATTAATAGTTGATTATACTGCACTGGCTACATGATCACCCAGATTACAAGTCGAATCCATTCTATGTTAGAGGAATCTCGTATGGGGGCATTCCTGTTCCAATATTAACTCAACTTATATCAAATGGTAAGATTTTTTCAATGTGGCTCTTTACCCTGGGGAAGTTTTTTGGTTGTGTTACAATCTGATTATTGAAATTTTTATGCAGAGATACATAGGCATTGTAAGAGATCTGAATATACTATAAATGCTTTCTGTAAGCTTGTAGTATATGCAAAGACTCTTTAGGTAGGAATATAGTTGCCACCTTAAGCTAAATGGGTTTTATTAACATAATGCAGAGCTTTAAGAGGGGGAAAAAAGGTTAAAAGTTCCCTCAGAAATTTGCAGGCTTTTTATTCTTTTTTGTCCATATGTTAAGTTATAAGACGCTCCAGAACAAAGCAAGAAAACGTTTCTTCGACCAGTTCAGAGTTCTACATTATCTCCTGCCACAAGATGATCAGTTGAAGTTTGCTAAATACAGAGAGTATAGGATCAATGCTTTGTTGCTCTATGACTATTAAGCCCTAAAACTTACATGTATTTTGGTGTTATTCCAGGAATCGAGGACGGCATTGAACCACGTATTGATCTTAAGGTCTATACCTTTGATGATCTTCTCTTTTCTAGTCTACCTAATCTTGATTGATTACATATTATTTGGAGAAAAATTTACCATCCTGAGTTTAAAACTGAGACGTTTCCATTTATGGCTTCAGGGATACATACTCGGAAATCCAATAACGAAGGTTTCAAGAATTCTGAACTATAGGGTTCCGTTTGCTTATGCGATGGGGCTGATTTCTGATGAACTCTATGAGGTAACTTATTTCTTTTGTTTGTTACCTATTGATATCACAGAACACTGTCATTTGTCACATGCATTCTTACAAAGTAAAATTACTCGTGATTTTCTAATTGACCTGTATATTTACAATGCAGTCCTTGAAGGTTAGTTGTAAAGGGGAATATGAAATCACAGATCCCAGTAATCTAGTGTGTTCGAAAAATATGCAGGCATACAATAAGGCAAGCAACCATATCTATGCAATTTTTATGTGACTCTATTTTCAAAAGTTAGGCAAGGCCTAATAGATTTACTTAAAGTGCCCCCTAAACTCAAGAAAGAGGGACAAAGTTAAGGATTGTCAGTGTAACCATTTCTGAATAGTGTAATATCATTTGAACAAGCAATAATTCATTGTAACTTACTCATACAATTTCGTAACAGAGTTGCAGTTAATGTTAGGGGCTTACACGAGCATTGATCGAACATCATACTTCTGTTGCGAAATTGTAGAAGTTAACAATGAATTAGTCTAATTTATTCAAACAATAACACACTTTCCAGAAACAGTTGTACTGACAATTGGTTCCTACCCCTTCCCTTTAATTTGCGGGCTACAAAAGGTGGGAAGAATCAGAATAAAGGAACGGGCAACCAGAGTGGTGGTGTTAATAGTTTGCTTTTGCAGTTGGTTCGTAATATTGACGATCAACAGATCTTGATTCCCGTATGTCCTCCCCTTTCACGAGAGCCAAATAAATTATTTACTGGTGGGAGATCCATTATACAAATGTTGTATAAGAAGTTTGAAGAGCTATCTTACTCGACATTTGACTGGAGTAGATAGAGCTATCTTAAATTAAGCACATGGAATTGCATTAAATCTAAATTAAGTATTTTATCGTCATCCTCGAATTGCATTGAGCACATGGAATTGAATACGATTATTACTCAATCCATAGTGCAATTGAACGCATTTATTTTGGATGCCACTGCTTCTGTTCTAGAAGCTCATCAAAATCTTCAAGAAGGTGCTACTTTGCATGCTATTTGTGCATTTTGTTAATGTTATACATATATATAATATTAAACATTAACACAAATTTATATCATATTAATCATTAACCTTCAAGAAGTCCAACATTGTTATTACAATTAACCAAAATTGGTTAAGGCGTCATGGACTAAAAATGGTTTCTAATCCTACTACTTTTTAAAACATACAATTATAAGATATATTAGTCTATATATCCATATTAGTCTATATAATTATTATAAATTTTTAATGTCCTTGTTTTTATTCTTATTTTTCATTCTATAAAAAAGAATAGTTAATATGTTATTTACTAATAGTCCGAGTATCCAATAACAATTGCAGGATAACTGCTTGACCAAAAAACACTGTTCATGGGGTAACTCTCACTTTTATATTGTTAGATAGATATCCATATTTAATGTATATATATAATTATTATAAAATTTTTCCTAATGGCTCTAAATTACTTTAAATTGAAAAGCAATGTTGTATGCTATTTTTTTGTTATTCTTTTAGTCAAACATGCAACATTAATTACATTGTTTCTTACATTAAAAAAATTAAAGTACTGTAAATTTCAAAAACAATGTAATAATACATGGCTCTTAATGTGGATTAATGATCTAATATTAGTGAACGGCATTTTACAAAAATATGAAAGAAAAATAATTGTTGTGATTATATTGATTAAATGTTTTAATTTGTGCAAAAAAAGGAAATAGGCCCATATTTATGGAACTTAGTGAGTAATATAGATATACATAAATATAGACGGGTATCTTTATAATTATCTCATCCAGACCACATAATTTACACAAATCATACGACAGAAAATGTCGACACCGCATTGTCTCAATTATAGTACTTTATTAACCATTATATTACAAAATATCCTCCATACTTCACAAACTATTAACACTATATTCACCCAACCAATTTATCACACTATTATTTTATAATTCAAGCCAGACTTATAACAATTATATAACTCTCTACATTATAAGAAATATATAATGGCTAAAAATTAAAGCAACTTAACATGGAAAATATTAGTACTCTGCGCAACGCGCAGGGCGTCTCACTAGTGGACTATAAAAGACACAATTTGCAGAACACGAGCCAAATAACACGCAGGTTTAATTTCAAATGCTCACTCAATTATGATACTTACCAACCCCACTCGAATAAGGTACCAAATACAGTTCCAGACACAATTTTCAAAGCTTACTTTAATCCGGCAAGTACCAATGATCACTCAATAGAAACTTCGATGGCAGATTTTGAAAATAATAATTAGCATGACATCATAAGCATTTCAGCTATAGCATCACACATAAAAATCTTAATCCTGTTTTGCATGATCTAATTAAAAACTTATTTGAACAATTCTTACTCAGAAGCAACCATAGAAAATTAGAGTTCAATCTAATTGAGCTGATTCACTGCATGTTCTTTAGTAATCAACAGTTTGACTTGGTCTTTAAGTGTTCGTGAATGTTCAATTAGTCAAATAGCTAACTAAAATCAGGGTAAATTCTGTAAAGATGGATCTAAATTCAAAGGTTCCTATACATCAATCAAGCATGGTACAAGTCTAAGGACAAGGAACACATGGTAAATCATCATTTGGTGCCACACTGAATAACATCGTAGTCATGAGAAGAGTGACAAGCATCTTAAATCATCAAAAGGGTGAATTTAAGCAGATAACTACTAAACAATACGCCAAAACTGTAGACAATACGAGGTGCAAGAAAGACTAATTAAATAATAGAATTCCTTTGTTTGTATATGATACATGTTCGAGCCTGTAAGAGCAATGCTGTACAGTATCTCAAATGAATTTCAGCTGCATCGAATTATAATCCTACACTATCCAACATGTATCATGACATAGCAAAAATTTCATGTTTTGAGTTTTGTTCTTGTTTATGATATTATGGAATAGTTCTAAAAGTCCCAAAAATTCATCACAATAACGTGAAGTTATTGAAACTCTAGCTAATTATATGTTTTTTTAGTCCAAAAGCAATAATTATTCGTGAATTTGATAATACTCTTATTCATATTGCTTTCTTTTTATTGTCATTGGCAGGAAAATTAGGACTTTCTCAATTTATAGGGGGCGTAATTCATTTACTACAACGTACTAGTATAATTTGAAAATTATTACTCAAAAGCAGAATTGCCAATGAAACAGCCCCAGACGAGCTGATCTTAAATATGAAAAACAAACAATAAAGTTTATTCTTCCATTAAATTTAAAATTTTAATTTTATGATAATTTTATCCTCTTTTTTAATGGCTAAAAATTCTTGTAAACATGTCCCTGCAGCATTCATTTGAGTGTCAATCAGAAAACTGCATATATGGACATAGAAATTATCTCCAAAGAAGAAATCAAGCCAGCATCTCCAACTCCCCCTGAGTTGAGAACCTTTAAGTTTTCAATCTTGGATCAACTTACTCGTGACTCTTATACAAATATATTGTTCTTTTTCTCCCCAAGAAAACAACAAGGCACTTATCTCAACGATGTTATTTCCCAAAGAAGTCGATGTCTAAAGGAATCACTATCAAAAACCTTAGTACCCTTCTATCCACTAGCAGGAAAAATCAAAGATAATTTGCATATTGAGTGTAATGATGATGGAGTTTACTACGTCGAAACTCAAACCAATATTGGACTGTTAGATTTTCTGAGGAAGCCTGAAAATGAGTTCATGAACCAGCTATGTCCATTTCATCCAGATTCCACGGAATTATTGTCAAAAAGTTATCCTATCATGGTTCAAGTAAACATGTTTTACTGTGGTGGTATTGCCATTTGCTTAAGTGCTTCCCACAAGATTTTTGATGGTCTCTCAGTTTCTACATTCATGCAAACTTGGGCAGCTACAGCACGCGAATCAACGGTACAAATAAATCCCAGTTTTATTTCATCTTCCTTATTTCCTCCCATTTTGGATATGTACCAAGATTCACCTCCTGTGGTCTCCAAACCACAAAAGAACGAGCCTAAATATGCTACAAGCAGATTTGTGTTCGATAGCTCGGCCTTGGCTGCTCTTAAATCCAAGGCAGCTACATCAACATCTTCCGCGAAACCAAGTTCAGCCAAGGCTGTTATGGGACTTCTATGGAAATCTGCCATAGCAGCTTGGAAAGTAAGGTCTGTTTTGTTTATCCCGGTGAATCTGAGGACAAAAGTTTCGCCCCCTTTATCACCTCATTCACTAGGAAATATCATCTGGTTGGCTCGTGCTAAATGTTGTGACAATCCTAAGCTAGAGCTGGAATTGCTGGTAAACAAGATCTCAAATTCCATTGGTACAATGAACGCTGATTTTGTTGAATCTATAAATGGTGAGAATGGGATAGCCTTAAAAGATTTCCATGAAGTGTTTTATGACCCTAATAGTATGGCTGAATGTATCTATATCAGCAGCATCCGCAAGACTGGTTTTTATGAGGCTGATTTTGGATGGGGAAAGCCCATATGGACATGCATTGCGCGTGGAAACAGAGATTTACACGGATTGGGAAATATTGCTCATCTGATCGAAACAAAATCTGGTGATGGGATTGAAGCATTGGTGACCATGAAAGAAGAGTACATGGCTACACTGGAGAAAAATCAGGAGCTTCTCCATTATGCTTCTTTAAATCCTAGCCCTCTTGATTCAAGCTAGCTTTTCAGCATGTTTTGTCTGGCTATGTTTCAAATCCTACAAAGCAATTGTGAAGGTTGGATTGTTATCAAAAGAAGGTTGTAGGAACAGAAAACCATGAATTTGTGTATTATTCTCCATTGGTTTGTTGATGATAGGGATATAATTATGCATTTTATTTGTGGTTATTTGGTCTTAATTTTGGCAGTTTAGTATACAAAGTATTTGATTTCTGCTCATAATTAGTATTTGTGTTAATTACAGGCAATTAGTGTTGAAAGTGACGAAAGGGAGACAAAATCCAGAAGACTCTTGCCTCTAAGGCGTGCCCATGCTAGACAATGCAGAGTTGCGTGAAAAAGCCGGATTGCGGGTCCTATTCCTAGGGCCACCGCCTTTCCTTGGAGCCATACTTTAAAACTTACGTGGGATTAGGAAATAGAATGGGAAGAAGACTTTTTGGCAACACTTCAATAAGGGAAATAAGAAGAAGAACTTGGGAATTCTTTTCCAACACAAATTCCACTTGGGAAAGCACGTGGGTGGCGGCGCAAGAATAAAAGAAGAAAACAGCAATAGACTAGGGATCATCTTCGTCTTGGACTTTTCTTCTCTCGGCTTTTGCTTTATCATTGTTAGTCGCTTAGCGGCCGCATTGTTTTTCACTTCGTCTTGGGTTCAGCAAAAACTTCATGAAAACTATGAATTGCTTCGTCGTTATGTGGCAAGGCTGAATCTTTTATCTAGTTGAGAAATAAATCAAGGATTGGAGCACCATAACTGTGAGATCGTTTTAATTGTTTTATTTTTAATTTATATGTTCATGGGTATTTGATTATTCTCTATTTTTCCCTGAGTTATTACTGTTTAGATTTATTGGATAATTAGGCCTGTTATTCGATTGTCTAAATAATTGATAGCCAATTAGGATGTTGGCGCGTCGCCTTTAAGTATCTTGATTAGTAGCAAACGAGACAATTTCACCGCCTCGCAAGCGGTTTAATTTGGATCGTGGGGATAATTAATCTAGCCTAAATAAACCCGCATGTGTGTTTGTCATCTAGAATTGGGTCTTTCTAATTCCTAATGCTGTGGCTACATTAAATCCTGTGAGCATTCCTGGGGTTGTCTAATCACAAGAGGGTAGTTTATGAGCGTCTCTTGACTACCATAAAATTAAGGAAAGATTGGTGGTTGGGTGCGTCGCTTGACCACTATAACCAGTTTATTCGTGAGTATATGAATTGTCCCTTGTATCTGTGATCAGTTGTGTGCTTCGGTGCCAAGATTAATTCCTTGACTAGGTTGTTTTAATTAATTGTTATTTGTGTAATTTGGTTCCTGCGATCTTACTCAACTTTAAATTTCAGTTTTTATTCCTTTTAAATTAGTTGGTACTACTGCTAAAATCTCCCCCCATTTTCCTGTGTGATTTGCCTACCTGTTCCCAGAGGAGACGACCCTACTCACCACTATACTTATTCAGTTTTGGTAGTAGGTCTAATATAAATTTTATTTTTGGTGGTTTGACACCCACCAGTTGACTTGCGTTTGAAAAGAAAAAAATAACACCTGATATGATTGGGAGTTTGGCAGACCCTGTTTGTGTATAAACAAAGAAAAACTTTGGGGAACTTAAGGCCTTAGTTCTGAATTATGTGCCATTAGTGTAGTGGCAAGTGGTTTCCCATCACACTTTCAAAATATTAATTTAATAAATTATAATATAGTGTCGTATTTATTTATCTGATCTGACGGTTCATCTTTTAACTCTCATGTAAGTCTATTTAAACTTCTCCCCTCTTATAATTAGTTTAGAGTAGAAGTAAGATGCTTCGTTGTCGTTGCAGAAAAAAAAAAGGAAAGAAAACAAAAGAAAAAAACAAAATCACTATTGTAATGTATCTCTTTCTTGATTGTCAGGGTGGCCAGGGTCAAGCTTAGGCTCCGGTCAGGGAGGAGAAAATAAAGAATTTGATAGAATGAAAGCGACAAAAATGAACACATGGGAACAAAAAAAAATGTACAATAATGAACTTTCACATTCATACACTGCCCTAATAAGCAATACTTTCTCCGTCTTATTTTGATAGTTCTGATTTTTTTCACATAATTTAAGAAAAAACAGTTAATTTTATTGGAACAATCAATTTAGGTAACTATTTTCCTAAAATACCCTCACATTAATTAAAGTACAACTTTATGGGAACTTGAATTGATGATAAAAAAAGAATCAACTCTCATTAAATGGGGTAAGTTTATAGTAACAATAACTTACATTAAATAAGGATATTTTAGAAAAATTAAAATATTATTATATTTTTCAATTAAAAAGTGGATTATAATTTAAGACAGACGAAAAAGAAAAATAGGATTATCAAAGTGAGACAAGGAAGTATTATAACGTAAATTTCAATATAAACCCTCCCCGGGGGACGAAAATCTTTTAAGTGCACAAGGCACAAGGCACAAGGAACGCCAGCCTAATGGCATCGATTTTGCTGAGTTTTTGTTGGAATAAACAAAGACTCGAGCCACTTGTTTTCTGACAAAAGAAAGAGAAAAGCGCAAATAATTGGTAGCTCATCTCTGGCTGTCGAACATGTGCATGTCCACGTGATTATGACTTTCGAGGTGCAGATGACGGAGTGACTTTAATGGGATGTGGATGTATTAGGATAATTTCACATACCTCTCTTGAGTCTTGAGAGGTTTCTGACAATTTTATTCATCTACCTTGAAGTTTGTAAAATTATATACTTATCTACTAAAATCAGAAAATAAATCTTTGAAAAAATGGATCTAAATTCAAAGGTTCCTGTACATCAATCAAGCATGGTACAAGTCTAAGGACAAGGAACACATGGTAAATCATCATTTGGTGCCACACTGGATAACATCGTAGTTAACCACGGGGCCAATGGCTCAGTGGCCACCAGGGAGGGACTTAAGTCCCTCCTTGGGCTGTTGGCTAGGGTTCAAACCTCACCAGCAGCGAAAAAAATTTAAGGGTTGTGCCATAACACTCTCTTGGTCTAGTTGGGTTTGTATACCCACTAGCCCCTATAACAGCCTCTTTAGGCTCACCTCCCCTAAATTAGGATAGAGTAGGTTATACAAATGTATCGTAGCTGACAAAAAAAAAGGATAACATCGTAGTCATGAGAAGAGTGACAAGCATCTTAAATCATCAAAAGGGTGAATTTAAGCAGATAACTACTAAACAATACGCTAAAACTGTAGACAATACGAGGTGCAAGAAAGACTAATTAAATAATAGAATTCCATTGTTTGTATATGATACATGTTTGAGCCTGTAAGAGCTATGCTGTGCAGTATCTCAAATGAATTTCAGCTGCATCGAGTTATAATCCTACACTATCCAACATGTATCATGAGAAGCGTGCACAAAACACACTTCAAGCATCAGTTCAGAATTACCACAATGACTATTTTCTTCTCTCTCTCTATTTCCTAAAACAACAGGAAGATGAGCCTAGGCATTTCAGCTAGTACTATCAACTTGTATCAGTTGGCTGGGTTTATGGTCCAGCGTCTTGTTTATATAGCATGCTACAATCTTGCACAAAGAAATTGCAGAAACCTCTAAAATGATCAAAAATTAAGTGACTATTCACATCATATTTAACTCGTCCTTCTCAATTTCCAACAGCCCCTAAAAGCTTTCCTTTTCCCCAGAGGAAAGTACAAGTTTAATCTCCACTGTATTTCCACCTCATATTCAACTCTCACTTTCCTTTTCTGAAAGAGAAAATGCAATGAATAATTAAAGGAAAACATCGATCGAGTTTGTTTGGACAGAGAGAATTTGGAAAAAAAAATTTTGTCTCACAAATCCCAATCACCTTTTTATCTTCTCAACCACCTTTTTATCTCACATACATCACATCACAAAAAGTGCTACAGTAAATATCTCAAATAAATCATCCAAATAAACTCTTATCCAAACAAACATCCCTTCCCCAATTGACAATGTATCGATTAGCATTATTTGAAGTAAATAAAGCAAAGGAACATTAGACAGTTAACTAGAAGGGGAAAAAAATACAACTGATCAAAATACTTCCAAGCAACAATCTTTCCTAATTTCTTATAACTAGAGGTGTGAAAATGGATGACTTGATCGGGTATGGGTTGGTTAAAATGGGTAATGGGTATAAATGAGTAAATCAAAAAAATGAATTGGGTAACTCAATTATCCATTTATAACCCATTTATTTTATCTTTTCATAAACTCATTTAAATTCATTTTTGTAAACTATGTTATCAATTTGTACCACCATTTGCACACCCATCATTAGTTTTAAATATTTATTTATAATATTCAATAAACCTAGTTACCAATTTTTTTTTCATCCGTACTCTATGTCGCAAAATTATATACTATTTAATAATTGAACAATAAGAATATAAAAATTTGACATAAGTACTATAAAAGTTAACATAAAACTTGATTCAAAAATTTTGAATTCCTAATATTTTTTGTGTAAATTTAAAATTTCATTTTGAAAAAGTAGAAAAAGAGGCTAAAACTTGTCATAAATTGGGAATGCTAAAAAAATGAGTAAGTTAAGAAACTAAGAGAAAATAAAATGATAACATAAAACCCATAAATAATAATAATAATGAAACAAAAGTAATTAACATCATAACAAAATAAAGAATTTGAAAAAAAATGGGTGGGGGAAGAGAGGAGGTTTTGGGGAGACAATTCTAAATGGGTTAATTGGATTTGATGTATTATCCATTAATACCCATTTATTCAATGGATATTATTAGATAACTCATTTGTACCTATATACAAAAACTTAAAATACCGATATCTTTCTATTCATGGACGAATATGGATAAATTTAGTTAAATGAGTTTGTTTGCCACCTATACTTATAACAATCAAAATCCACTTTTATGGCTAAGTATCATACATCACTTGACTATAGGACATCTTCGTTTAATGTCTATCTCTGCCATCTGCCAAACGAATATACCTCTCCCAGCATGCTTCATCCCTTATTTATATACCCTGTACCTCTAGTATCAAAGCCATTCTGCAACCATGATTTTCTTTTTTTTTTCTTCCAAAATTTATCAACCTTATAACTGATCCCAGGGAGATTCTAGAAACTGGTGTGGCCAACGTGTTAGATCAAGAGAAGAAGGGCTAAGGCCATCAACAGTACTATCTTTAAATTTAGCTGAAAACAATTACAGAAAAAGGAACTATCTACATCCTGTAAAATACCAAAAATTTTATGTACCAAAGATTCAGGGATCCATCCCAATGGCTGCATCACAAAAAAATGCTAAAGAAAATCATTTCCTTCCAATAGCTCATGACCCCTCAGAAACCAAATATAACTAACAATAGATTCTTTATTGCCCTATAAAGGATATCAAGCTATAAAGTAGTCAACATAAAAAAATAGAAACAAAAAAGAACTCAAGGTCATCGAAGATTTAAAAAAAAAAAAAAAAAACTGCTAGGAAAGCATATTTAGCCACTACCTGTTCAGATTATTGTTACAGTTTCCCTAAATCCTTTACCCCAAATCTTCTCTCTTCTGTCTGAAAATGTTACCGTCAGTGCCCAGACCGTACAATGTCATATTGAGTCTATGTATCTGGGCGATTTTGAATTGGCTAGAGGGCGTCTATCTTGTATCCCATCTGTAAGTAGCATATTAAATACAACTTAAATTATGAAATGGCTCATACTTAAAAGAAAATTTCTAAATGATCCAAACAAAAAAAAAAAAAAAAAGAAGACAAGAAAATTAGCTTAAAATAAAGAAGAAGAAAATCTGGGGCAAAAATGATTGCGCAACCAGTTTCTAAAGCTTTAGTGACAAATTATAATTCATCGTATACAAGACACGTTATATAATTTCGTAACAATGACATGAAATAATAAGATTGTTCACAATTAAAAGTATGTGTTATGTTATTGTTATGTAACATTATCTGAATCCTACTTCTCAAAAATTTATTTTGTTGGCAAAATTTAAACTGTTATGATTGATCCAAAAAGGACAAAAAAGAGAAATTAAAGTACATGGTTGAGATCCTCTCTCTCTCTCTCTCTCTCTGGTAATATTCCAACCACGTGCAATGTAGTTTGCTAATGACAATTTCCTCTGGCGGAGAAAAAGAAAATTGATGCCGTGAGAGCTTCAACAAAATGACAACCACTATAAGAAAAACACTAACCGCTAATCTATTTGTCATGCATGCAAACGAAAATCTCCACTTATTTTTGTGTCCATGTTAAGTTGGTTGACTTGGCTGTCAATTCAGTAACAAAATCAGTGACGTTTCTATAAGGACTCCATTTAAAATGTAGTTCCATCCAGTTCAAATGTTGTTCTCGATTTTGGCAAGCTTCATAGTTAAGTTTCAAACTGAGAGTAGCAATTATGTATATATATAGCCTTCTAAAGAGATCCAAATTCACTATTAATGCTCTTTTATAAGCTTGTGAATCCGAAAAGCCTCTTAGCTAGGGATATTTCATGCTTGCACCTGATAGCAGAGTTTTAAGAGGAAAATGAATTAAAAACTTTACTAAGGAGTTTTTAAGCTTTTTATTCTTTTCTCTTGGTATCTTTTCCTTTTCCTTCTCCTCCTCACTTTTGATGAAGTACTCATGAAGTGTAAAGAAGAAAACTTAGGGATGCAATTTTCTGGGATTTTTTTAATATCTTGATGGCATTACTCCTTCAAGTTGGATCTCATAATTCAGAAAATTTAATCTCCTGTCACAGCATGATCCATTCAAGTTGCTGAAAACAAAAATAGAAGCAACAAATTATTGCTCCATGAACACATGAAAAATTATCTCATAAAACTTGATTCATTTTGGTGTCATTGCAGGTAACGATGCTAGGATTGAGCCACATATTGATCTTAACGTCTATATATGTCATAACCTTCTTTCTCCTTAATCTATGTAGCAAGATAATAACACTTAGGCACAAAGTTACATCTTCTATTCCGGCTCCAAAACTAACTATCTAGATTTTACATAATTATACTTCTTGGTAACATGTGGTGGCGTTGTTAAATTGATTGCTTTAGGGATACTTCCTTGGAAAACCTACCATTAATAATCACCTTCTTCTTCCTTGCCAGCGGCTTAGATTTTACATAATTATACTTCTTGGTAACATGTCGTGGCGTTGTTAAATTGATTGCTTTAGGGATACTTCCTTGGAAAACCTACCATTAATCATCACCTTCTTCTTCCTTGCCAGCGGCCAAAGTCGCCGGCTCTCTTTCTCTCTCTGAAATTGTTGCCGCTGCCATTGCTACCATGTGCAGCAGTAGCAGCGGTTGCCGCTACTACTGTCTTGATCTGCCGTGGCTTCCTTATCAAATGGCTGGCCACAGGCCAGCCTTTGTTTAGCCAAGAGGTCGCCGATGTTGTACCGGCGACCTAGCAGCAAGGAAGGCTCAAGCGACCCTTTCTTCTCCTCTCCCCGAACCGCATCTTTTTTTTAAACCCCATCAACTTTCCATATTTTCCTTTCTATACAAAAATTAACCCTAAAGTTAAGGAAGATTCCTGCCTTGACTCGAACTCTTTAGAGTTTTCTTCAAATTTTGCCCTTAATTGATTTAATTAACTTTTTAAAGTTAATTAGGCTTTACACGCCTTTATGTTGGAATGAATATAAATGTTGTACTCTTTAGTAGGCAAGTTAATTATTACTATTATTGTTTTTGGACAAGAGAGGGGATGGAATGCAAGAAACGAGTAGAGGGAAGGGGAAAGAAGGATTTAAATCCAAGTCCTCCAATTCTTAGAGTCTTATCTTAGTTAATTAAACTTTTCATGCTTTTATGTAGTATTGTTTCATATGTCGTATTCTTCATAAGGGTTTATTGAGTACTTATGTGTTGATTCATAACTTTTGGAAAATCTTCGGAGTATCTAATTTTTACTTTTCCAATATCCTTTTAATAAATTTCACTATGATCTAACAGATATTGATATAGTTCTAGACTATTAACATGAAGAACTGAAACCATATGCTTTTGAGAATTATGAGAGTTAAAGAGAGTGTTGGTAATAAATAAGCACATACTTAGTTCACACAAAATTTAAAGTATTGTGGAGGCAAAGTTATTAGATCTAATGGATTGAGACACAGGGTCAGTCACAAATACTACAAGATCTGAGTCCAACACAGAAGACATGGAAAGTTGGTTGGTTGTGGTTGGCGTAAAATATGATATTAACCATGCAATGAAAACGTTGACGAATAATAATAGAGAGCCAATCTTACGGTGAAAACAAGGACGAACTGTAACTAGGAATCAACCATACAATGAAACCGTGGACAATTTTTCAGCAAGATAAAGAAGATTATGTACGTTAGTCTAATTTATATTTCAATCTCCAGCAAGCTTAGGTTCCACCATGGGATTGATCCGATTTTAACCTATTTTATATCCTTTCAACTAGATTCGTCCCATATTTGCTTCTGTTTCAATCGGTTGAACCGACCTATGTGGTTCAATTTTTCAAAAAAATGAGTTTGGTTGAGATGATTGAACAATTACACAACAAACTTACTATTTGTGGGTCCAATTACACAAGAAACTTAAAATTGTGGGTCCAATTTGTCAAAAAAATGAGTTTAGTTGAGATGATTGAACAATTACACAAGAAACTTAAAAATTTGTGGGTCCAATTACACGAGAAACTTAAAATTGTGGGTCCAATTTGTCAAAAAAAAAAGAGTCTGGTTGAGATGATTGAACAATTACACAAGAAACTTAAAATTTGTGGGTCCAACGTACCAATTGAGCAGAAGGAATTGTACTCTTAAATCTCAGTACATGCTAGTTCAATCATAGATATAGTTAAAATCTCTTAGGTGCTATTTTCCCCTCACACTTTATTACCGGGCATCCTGCACCTTTCACTACTGTCTCCTCTCACACATCATGTCTTTAAGTTGGAATAGTATCAACCTTTCATTCGACGGACAACATTGCATTCAAGGTTCTAGTGGGAGGAGTTGCCATTGCTACGCTCCGATAACAATACTGGGTAGGGATGGCAACGGGACATGGGATCCCTCTCCCGTAAAAATAAAATAAAATCTGTTAGGTGTTATTTCCCCCTCACACATTAGAACTAGGCATCCTGCACTTTTCACAATTATCTCCTCCTCACATATCGGGTCTTTAAGTTGGAATAGTATCAACCTTTCATTCGACGGACAACATTGCATTTAAGTGTCTAGTGGGAAGAGTTGCCATTACTATGCTCCGATAACAATGCTGGGTAGGGAAGGCAACGGGATGGGGGATCCCTCTCCCGTCTCCCGTCCTGGTGCCAAATATCTCCCTATACACCCACTCCATCCTTTGCCCTTACCCTTACCCCGCCTAGCTCCCCTCAGGGAGTTTGCAGGGGAATGATAAAAATTTGATCCTGTAGCTATTTGCTTCCATAATAACTAACAAAAATTCAACATATCAACCCATGGGGGGACGGGTGTCCCTTATTGCCATCACTAGTGTTACATATTATTGGGTCCTTTTATCACAAAAGCTATCTCAAAAGTTAAAGTTTTCCCTCACACGTATAACCAAATATCCTTTCCCTTCCACAGTTGATGCAGAATAAACTGAAAATTCCCCATTCACATCAGGCCTGAGGTTGGAATAGCATCAACCTTTCATTCAATGGGTGCAGGTTGGGAAAACACCAACCTTTCATCTGACAAGCAACATTTCATTCAAGTGTTTAAATTGATTAATTTTTCATGGTCAGCAATTGACAGTTTAAATACTAAATGTGTCATGTTAAAAAGTTTGAGAACGAAATGTATCTATGACCTAAAGTTTAGGGACATTTTCCTGCGTTTTACTCTTTTCTGTCAATATGTTAAGTTATAAGACGCTCTAGATGAAGACAGAAAATGTTTCTTTGAAAACTTCCATTTAGGAGATACTTAGGATGCGAGTTTATGGGATCCTTTATACCTTCATTAATTGTATTAGTACTCTTTCGTGTTGGACTCAATAGCTCAGAAATCTATATTATCTCCTGCCACAAGATGATTAGTTGAAGTTTGCTAAATACAAAGTGTATAGGATCAACAATTTGTTGCTCTATGAGTATAAGATTAATTATTAAGGCCCTAAAACTTACTTGTATTTTGGTGTTATTCCAAGAAAAGAGGTCAGCATTGAACCACGTATTGATCTTTAAGGTCTATACCTTTGATGATCTTCTCTTTTCTAGTCCACATAAGCTAGATTGATTACATGCTATTTGGAGAAAAATTTACCATCCCGAGGTTAAAACTGAGACATTTCCCTTTATGGCTTCAGGGATACATACTTGGACATCCAGCGACTAAAGTTCAAGGAATTCTTAACTATCTAGTCCCGTTTGCTTATAGGATGGGCTTGATTTCTGATGAGCGCTATGTGGAATTCTAATGTACTATGGGAGGGACGTGGGGGGAGGGAGAGGAGAGGGAGGAGGGGCGGAAGAGAAGGTTGCAGGCTGGTGATGTCGGCAAGCTAGTGGCGAGTTGAGGTGGGGGAGAAGGAAGAAAATGATGGAAAAAGGTGAAAATTTTGTTTGTTTTTAGATATTAAGGGACGTGTACATTAAATATTTTGAGATGTTTATAGAGGATTACCGTAAACAAAATAGTAAAAAAAAAATTGTCTATTAAAAATTAGACTAAAAACCCATGTGAAAATAAGCTAATAATCCATACTTAATTAATAATTTTTTATTTAATTAATTGAACTCCGTTGCTCCAGTCATTGTCATGCCAAACCAAATTGATCCGTTGCTCCAGTCGAGCCCACCATTTTTCAACATTACACGCATCATTATTCTAATGATGCGTGTAATGACTCATTACACGGCCCGTGTCATGGGAGATATTATACCTCCCATGACACTCCAACGGAGATGCTCGTATATAGAGTTCGCCGAAGAACTCTATCCAAGTGTCTGGAGTCTAAAGTTGCTCTGCCTGGTGCCCAAAACGAGAGATAGGCCAAGCTCTATGGAGAAGTTGCAGGTGCTCCTAAGGCATCCTATCTTCTGCAACCTGTTCTTGCTGCTAGTTTATGTTCAAGCATGTTCAAACCTTGCTATGGCTGGTTCCATAGTTAAGTTTCTTCCAGGATTTGAAGGACCCCTCCCCTTTGAACTCGAAACCGGGTGAGCCACTAAGTATAACATATATATATATATATATATATATATATATATGACTAGAAATTAACATTGATCAAAACTTAGAAGAAACAGTTGATCCATTTTTTGATATTATCAGGTATATTGGAGTTGGTGAATCAGAGGATGTGCAGCTCTTCTACGCTTTTATCAAGTCAGAGTCAAATCCTCAATCGGATCCTCTTATCATTTGGTTAGATGGAGGCCCTGGCTGCAGTTCATTTATTCCACTTTTCTTTGGGATAGGTGAATTCTAATGCCTTACACTTTGCAGTAGGTGTCACAAAAAAAAAAAAAAAAGAACAATTGCGGCACTATTTTGATCTTGATTTTGTATAATCTTGAAACTCTGCAAACAGCCTTTCTGGTTGAAACTCTGCAAAAAAGACAAAAGACGTTGTCTGGTTGACGAAGCTTTATGTAAGGTCTTTTGTTTTGTTTTGTTTTTTTGGGTAAAAGTATTAATTTTATTGAATAGCATCCATTTGTCGCCAGTAGCAACTGCTACAAACATCTGTACAATAACTAACTACACGTTCACATCAAATTAAAAAGCCCAAAATATACAATAAAGCTTTTGAAAAATGTTCCTAAAAACAGCTAATTCAAATGGAGCCATAATCTTTATTTGTCTTTAATGTTCAAGTGAGGATGACTGATAGACTGGAGTGCCAGCATTTGATCAAGTCACTGGCCGTGATTTTCTGTTGCAGGACCAGTAATTTTGGAGCCATTGTCGTTCGACGGCACTCTGCCCAAATTGGTATTAAATCCCTCTACTTGGACCAAGGTAAACTCAAGAATTGAGTTTCTCTTTTCTTTTCTTTTATTTTCTTGCGAGAGAAAAAGAGATTTAAGTTGATGAGTATATCTTAGACTCATAGAAGTGTTACATGAAAAGGTTATTGAGATACATATGTAAATAAGGTTCCAAATTTTTTCTTTTTTCTTTTTTTTTTTGGAATAATGTTCAAATAATCTTTATCCAAACAAACCTAATTTTCAAGATTAAGAATTCGAGTAGACTGCAAGATTGAGAATCATTTCTTGTTACTTGTTAGGTTGTAAGCATCATCTTTCTGGATTCGCCAGTTGGAACGGGTTTTTCTTATGCTAAGACTGCAAAAGCTTCTCAATCTTCAGATTTTCAAGCCTCTGATCAAGCTTATGAATTTATCAGGAAGGTACACGCCCATCACTCAGCTAATTAATGAATCGTAAGGCTTCATGGAACGTTGGACAATTACTAATTAGGAAAATGCCATATTTGTCTCTAGACCCTTTATTATGCAAAAAGACCAGTGTACTATCATTTAATTATTTTTCTTCAGAATAGTGGAATCCTGCATGGCTCTGCCCAAAATTGCCTCCATTGGATTCAAGTTCTCTATGAACACAGTTTTGATTGTATAGAACAGTTGACAGTGAAAGATGAATAAAAGTTACATCAATAATAATTGGGTATAGTAGTTTCGACAGTTAGCGTCATGGAAGCTATAGTAGAGGAGGAGGTCTGTTGCATGGGGAAAGATCCCAAAGTCTCATGAAAGGTGGCAATCTCTAGAATGGAATATCCCACTCACAGTGTTTAGTTAGTGAAATGTTCTGATACGGGCTCCTATGATAATTAGTTTAACATGTATACTGAGATATTCCATCTCTTGTACAAACTTGTCCCATATCAATGAACTTACAGTTTTACCTTGAAAAAATAGTGGAAGATGACTAATTTTGAATTTGATGCTTACAATTCAATTTTGGGTACAAATTTCAATAAGCGAGGCAATTTATTGTCTTTTTGCATGTTGTTGTATTTTAATGTCTACAATTGGTTTGCGAGTGCCTATAGTACACAGTGCAATTGCGACTGCCAATTAGAGAGGCTTGGGTGGACGATATTTGTTGCGTTTTTACCCATTTGAACCTCGAGTTAAAAGCTTAATTTCCTTTGAAATGGGAAAGAAATTATAGTTAAAAAGATGTTTACCTTTTACAAGATTGGTTTTGATGTTGATTATATTGCAGTGGCTACATGATCACCCAGAGTACAAGTCGAATCCATTCTATGTTAGTGGAATCTCATATGGGGGCATTCCTGTTCCAATATTAACTCAACTTATATCAAATGGTAAGATTTTTTCAATGTGGCTCTTTACCCTAGGGAAGTTTTTCGGTTGTGTTACAATCTGATTGTTGAAATTGTTATGCAGAGATACATAGGCATTGTAAGAGATCTGAATATACGATAAATGCTTTCTGTAAGCTTGTAGTATATGCGAAGTCTCTTTAGGTAGGAATATAGTTGCCACCTTAACCTAAATGGGTTTTATTAACATAATGCAGAGCTTTAAGGGGGGGGGGGAGGGGGGAAGGGTTAAAAGTTCCCTCAGAAATTTGCAGGCTTTTTATTCTTTTCTGTCCATATGTTAAGTTATAAAACGCTCCAGAACAAAGCAAGAAAACGTTTCTTTGACCAGTTCAGATTTCTACATTATCTCCTGCTACAAGATGATCAGTTGAAGTTTGTTAGATACAGAGAGTATAGGATCAATACTTTGTTGCTCTATGACTATTAAGGCCCTAAAACTTACATGTATTTTGGTGTTATTCCAGGAAATGAGGACGGCATTGAACCACGTATTGATCTTAAGGTCTATACCTTTGATGATCTTCTCTTTTCTAGTCTACCTAATCTTGATTGACTACATACTATTTGGAGAAAAATTTACCTTCCTAAGTTTAAAACTGAGACGGCTCCATTTATGGCTTCAGGGATACATACTTGGAAATCCAATAACGAAGGTTTCAGGAATTCTGAACTATAGGGTTCCGTTTGCTTATGGGATGGGGCTGATTTCTGATGAACTCTATGAGGTAACTTATTTCTTTTGTTTGTTACCTATTGATATCTCAGAACACTGTCATTTGTCACATGCATTCTTACGATGTAAAATTATCCGTGATTTTCTAATTGACCTGTATATTTACAATGCAGTCCTTGAAGGTTAGCTGTAAAGGGGAATATGAAATCATAGATCCCAGTAATGCAGCGTGTTCGAAAAATATGCAGGCATACAATGAGGCAAGCAACCATATCTATGCAATTTTTATGTGACTCTATTTTCAAAAATTAGGCAAGGCCTAATGGATTTACTTAAAGCGTCCCCTAAACTCAAGTAAGAGGGACAGAGTTAAGGATTGTCAGTGTAACCGTTTCTGACTAGTGTAATATCATTTGAACAAGCAGTAATTCATTGTAACTTACTCGTACAATTTCGTAACAGAGTTGCAGTTATTGTTAGGGGCTTACACAAGCACTGATCGAACATCATACTTCTGTTGCGAAATTGTAGAAGTTAACAATGAATTACTCTAATTTATTCAAACAATAACACACTTTCCAGAAACGGTTGTATTGACAATTGGTTCCTACCCCTTCCCTTTAATTTGCGGGCTACAAAAGGTGGGAAGAATCAGAATAATGGAACGGGCAACCAGAGTGATGGTGTTAATAATTTGCTTCTGCAGTTGGTTCGTAATATTGACGATCAACAGATCTTGATTCCCGTATGCCCTCCCCTTTCACGAGAGCCAAATAAATTATTTACTGGTGGGAGATCCATTATACAAATGTTGTATAAGAAGTTTGAAGAGCTAGACGTTCGGGAATCTACTCCAGTCAAATGTCGAGTAAGATACTACTAGTATCGTTCTATGTAAACTCGTGGATAAGAGCATCAGTTCTTGGTAGCGTAACTGATCGCCGTTTCTTCTGTTCACTGGCAATCGTAGATGGAATGGATTACGCTTGTTGATCACTGGGCTAACAACAAGAGCGTCCAAGAGGCCCTCCATGTGCGAAGGGTATGTCTAAATCGAGCACTATGGTATGTAGCATTTGAAGAATGCCGAAGCAAGCCTGAACTGATTTATGTAATCACATTGCAGGAAACTATCGGACAGTGGGTAAGCTGCAGCGATACCTTGCCATACACAGAAAATGCAGGGAGTGTTGTACCATATCATGCAAACCTTAGCACTAAAGGTTATAGATCCCTTATATACAGGTTTGGTTCCTAACTCTGAATCTTGATGCATATAGGTTAACAGCAGTGATTTTGAGTACTGAAAGTGGAGTACTTTGTGATTCAGTGGTGACCATGATCTGTTGGCCCCGCACATTGAAACTCAAGCGTGGATAAGATCTCTACATTACCCAATTATTGACGATTGGAGACAGTGGATTCATGAAGGCCAAGTTGCCGGGTTTGGTTCAAAATTGAACAATGTTTCTTTTCTTGATTACACCACCATTAGCACGAGATAAAAAGATGACTTTACCCATCTCATCTAAATTTGTTCTATTTTCCTGCTTCCAGTTACACAAGGACCTACGCAAATAAGATGACATTTGCAACAGTGAAGGCAAGAAATTCCTGTTTCTGTTGCTTCAGTGCAAGATTTGTTCACATGGTAACAACTGACAACAAGGTTAGAACATTCTTGGGACTAACTAGCAGCCCTTTTTCTTTTTCTTTTTTTGGGTGAAGGGAGGAGGCCATGTTGCTTATGAGTTCAAGCCTGCCGAATGCAGAATTATGCTTGAGAGATGGATATTGCATCAGCCTCTCTAATCAGTTGGCATATGGATATGAACTTCTTTGATCACTTCTGAGCATCAAATGTTCCACTCTTAAATATAAATTATTGTAACTTTGGGTCATGAGACGCTTCTAGTCCAAGTCTCCAATGGATTGCCTTCTTATCGAATAGTGAATAAAATGTAGTAGTTAAAATGGGAATCACGTTACTTACGCCTCCAAAACCTTTCTATATGACTGTTGAAGCTTTTACTTTGAAAATATGTCATTGAAATAAATTTCCTCATTTTTACAATAAATAAAATTTTGAATTCACAGGAAAGTACCGTTTGGCAAGGAATTCAAATATTAAAAAAATTTGTTACTCCGTTAAACATGAATGGAGGGAATCTACCAAAGCTTTTAAAAGATGAAGAGGAGTAGGAAAAGGAGTTTCTTATACATAATTGAAAAGCAATTTTCTTGAGAACACTTTTAAAACCTAAAGAAGATCAAAAGAAGAAATCCCTCATGTCTTGGACTGATCTAATCACTTTTTAAGCAAAACTGTGACTCAAAAGTACCTTAAAAGCCTTCTTTTTTGGGTAGCCCTAAATTACGTGTTTGTGGCCATTGATGATTTAGTAATCGAAGACTCACACTTGACTCACACTTGAATAGATCCGATCTTTAGAAATTCAATAGGTCAATTTATGCTACCCATCTCACCAAGTGGTGCGATTTAATCTAGACTGCTGAATTTTTGAAAATCGGATCTTCCAAGTTTTGGTTGAACATACTAAGGGTACTAGGAGGCATAAATCGCGTGATGGATGTAGGGAACTAAAGACAATATACCCAGACAAATATGCGGATTAAGGGAATGATTGAATTTTGGTATATTTTTCTTTTATCCAGCATGACATGCAAAATTTTTTTTTTTGTTTGTGTATGAGTATGAATATGCATGACACTTGACATGGGGAAAAAATTCACTGAGTTGTATAGAATAAGGTTGATAATCCAATGTGCTTCAAACTTCAGGGCAATGCAAAGGCTTCAAATCCATTGCATTACATGAATTTGGCAATGATGATGATGATGTACCTAGCTGCTGCACTAGATAGCAAAATCACAAATTGTAAAGCGAGGTATTCTGTACATTTTCAGAAAATCTAACAACTTGCAGGTTGAAGCATTGTAACTTGATGCTATATCTTTTTGGATTCATCACTCGTGGCTTCTGATGTACTTTCACAAAGTAATTGAAAGCAACTAAAACTAACTTTGAAGCAGAAATTGTTGTAGCAAAGATAGATAAATTCCTCAAGAAGATATTACTGGAGAAAATGTGGAATAACCTTACATTGCACTTCAACAAAAGCATTAAACCATGAAAGAAACGTGCCAGATTACTGATACATAATTAATTATGGCTTAACTGAGCTGAAGATAAAAATTAAAATGCCATGGATACACAGATACCAGGTACTAGTTGATCTTAAGAAATGCTTGATATGTTCTTGATATTCGCCTTAATCTTATTTCTACAGGAAAACTTGATGATGAAGGTTACCATAACTCGCAAGGTGAGGCAAATGAAAACTCAGCAAAGAAAATCTCATTGTTGCCAGAGGAAGGAAGCAGAGTACCCTCTACTTGATGCAAGCCAAGTTGGGGAAGAGAGAAGTAAATGCAGTTCATGATTCCTAAATTGACCTTTGGCATAGGCGACTTGAATACATGGGTGAAAGGAGAATTCAGACACTTGTTCGCAAGTACCTCCTACCTTGAATTAGAGGTAATGTACTTAAATCTTGTGTTAACTGCATTTATGGAAGACAACATAGAGTCGCATTTTAGAAATTTTCTCCATCTAGAATATTAAATCCGTTAGAGTTGGTGCACACTGATGTTTGCTATATGAAAGATAGGTCTCTTGGTGGTGTTGTTTATTTTGTAATTTTTATTGATGATTTTGCTAGAAAAGTTTGATGTTTTGCTTTGAAATTCAAAGATCAGGTTTTGGATGTATTTAAAAATTTTCCTAACAAAGTTGAAAGAGAAACTGACAAGTAATTAAAGTGTATTCGTGTTGATAATAGTGGTGAGTACAAGGAACGGTTTGAAAGTTACTGCAAGTCCCATGGGATCGGACTAGAAAAGACAATACTAAAAACTCCTCAAGAAAATGGATTAGCAGAGAAGATGAATAAATCAATCACTGAGCAAGTCAGATGTATGATCTCCAATGCTAAACTGCCAAAATCCTTTTGGAGTGAGGCAATGAGAACTAAAGTTGATTTGATTAATCTTTCTCCATCAATTCCTCTAGATGGTAATATTCCAGAGAGAATATGGATGGAAAAAGTTATGTCTTTTAAACACTTGAAAATTTTTGGTTGTTGGACATTTGTTTATATTTTCAAAGATGAGAGGTCAAAATTTGTTATAAAATCAAAACAGTATATTTTCTTGAGTTATGGATATAAAAATTTTGACTATAGGTTATATGGTCCTGTTGAAAAGAAAGTGATCAGGAGTAGAGATATTGTCTTCTATGAAAATCAAACCAATGAAGACATTGATAAAGGTGACAACCCAAAATTCTCAGATAATATTTCTGCTAGTTCAAATTCAGATTCAGATCTAATTCTAGTACCTGTTGATTTTAATAAAGGGGGAGTTGCGATAGAGCCGAAAGAGGATGTTGAATGATCGTAATGATCCTGCTATTGATATACCTGAGCATGAGACGCTACCTACTCCACCACTGCCACTACAAGATGAAATTAGGAAATCTACCAGAGAGAGGAGACATTCTAGCAGATATAATTCCCATGAATATGTGTTGTTGACAGATGGAGGGGAGTTAGAGCTTTACTATGAGGCTCTAGAGCATGAGGACAAAGAATATTGGTTGCGAGTCATGCAAGAGGAGATGGTGTTCCTGCATGAGAATCACACTATGACTTAATGAAACTGTCTAAGGACAAGAGAGTTCTGAAAAACATATGGGTCTACAGGTTGAAAACTCAAGAGCACAGCTCACAATCAAAGTACAAAGTAAGATTGATTGTGAAGGGATTTAGTCAAAAGAAGGGTGTAGACTTTGAAGAAATTTTCTCTCCTGTGGAAAAATGACATCAATTCGAATTTTTTGGGTATTGCAGCCAGATTAAATTTGAAAATCGAACAACTTGATGTGAAAACAACCTTCTTGCATAGTGACTTGAAAGAGATCTATATGGAGCAATCGGAGGGGTTCAAAAAAAGTGACAAGGAAAACCTTGTATGCCGTCTCAAGAAGAATTTGTATGGGTTGAAACAGATACCGAGATAGTGGTATATGAAATTTAACTCCTTTATGATAGACCACGAGTATCACAAGAATACATCTGATCACTGTGTTTATGTGAAAAGTTTTTCAGATGGTGATTTTATTATTCTCTTATTGTATATTGATGACATGTTGATTGTTGGTCGTGATACTATAAAAATTGATTGGTTGAAAAAGAAGCTAAATAAATCCTTTGCAATGAAAGATTTAGATCCGGCTAGACAGATACTGGGATGAAAATCTCACAAGACAAGCAAAATGGGAAGCTTTGGTTGTTTCAAGAAAGGTACATTGAGAAGATGCTTAACAGGTTTAATATGAGTAAAGTTAAGGAAGTCTCTACTCCACTTGCAGGTCACTTTAAATTGGGCATCAAACAGTGTCTTACAAGTGAGAAAGATAAAGAAGACATGAAAAAGGTTCCTTATGTCTCGATTGTTGGTAGTTTGATGTATGCTATGATTTGCATCATGTCAGATATTGCTCATACAGTTGGAGTAGTCAGTTGGCATCTCTTTAATCCTGATAAGGAGCATTGGAATGCTGTCAAATGGATTCTCAGGTATCTCAAGAGAACTTTCAAATTGTATTTGTGTTTCGGTAATGGTAAAACTATATTAAACGAGTACATCAATACAGATATAGCAGGTGATTTTGACAATAGAAAATTCACATTTGGGTATTTGATGATTTTTGCAGGAGGAGAAGTATTATGACAAAGTAAGTTATAAAAGTGTATCGCCCTTTTCAGTACGGAGGTAGATTATATCGCAACTACTGAAACATGTAAGAAGAGTCTTTGGTTGCAAAAATCTTTCAAGAGTTAGGTATGATGCAAGAGAAATATAGTCTTTATTGTGATAGTCAGAGTGCCATTCATTTGTGTAAAAATTCTACATTTCACTCTCGATCCAAACACATTGATATGAGATATTATTGGATTCGGGAAGTATTGGATTTCAAGTTGTTGACACTTGAGAAAGTTCACTTTAATGACAATGTTGCTGATATGCTGACCAAGGCATTGCCTAAGGAAAAACTCTATTTTCCAGATAGGAAACAGGTTTGACTATGCCCCCAAATGAGTTGGAAGGGGAGATTGCTGGGTGTGGGCCAACCCATTTGTGGGCGAAACTACAAAATTAATCCCATTAGGTTGAAGTCAAATTGGATTTGGAAAACTTGACCTTACTTTCTTGAAGAAAGGACAAAAGTTTCAGTCGAGAGAAATCAACTGAGGAAGAAAAAGGCAGCCGCTACTTTTCTTTGTTCGGTGAGAAACGAAAAGAGAGAAATTTGGGAAGAAACTAGAGAGAGAAATAACTTTAAGGTCTTGATTGGAGGGCAATTTGAAAACTTAATTGAGACGAAATTTTATCCACGCGATCCTCTTGTCAAACTCTACTCATCTATTAATTCAAAATTTGGATTTCTTCTTCGTTTTATAACACCCTTTTAAATCCAATTTTTTGACAGTTGTAATTTTTGGAGGTGATTTTGTAGCGATTTAAGCTGGTTGATATTAATGATATTATTGCCATTTGAATGTTCCAAAAAGATTTGTATATTTTTATTATTGTAATAGTGGAGATTTTTTGACTGGACTAGATCTCGTGATTTTTTCCAATTTGAATTTTTCACGTAAAAAATCTTGGTGTCCCGTGCCTTTTATTTTTCTTGTATTCTATTATTACTATTGACACTATTACTTGGTGATTTGATTTATTTCTATTTTAACTAGTACTTGAAAAAAAAGTAATTTGTTCTAAACTAACTCTGATATTGAGTGCTTACACTGGTACCCCTTTTTCAACAGAAAGGAATACGGTAGGGGAGAGAAGGGAAGCATGCAGATCAGGAAGAGAGGGAAAAAGTTAGGAGATCTATGGCATGAGGTTCAGAAATGAATGGTCAGTCTAGATAGTGCAACTGCCTAATATACCTTGCTTTAGAACAAAAATTATTTGACTTCGCTCACACATAAAAACTTCTCTAAATGACTCAATGAAGCTAATTACTTATACTCCTTGGTCCAGATAACATTTCAGCTATATCATCACACATAAAAATCTTAATGCTGTTTTGCATGATCTAATAAATAACTTATCTGAACAATTCTTACTAAGAAGCAACCACAGAAAATTAGAGTTCAATCTAATTCAGCTGATTCACTGCATGTTCCTTAGTAATAAACAGTTTGACTTGGTCTTTTAAGTGTTCATGAATGTTCAATTAGTCAAATAGTAACTAAAATCAGGAAATAAATCTTTGAAAAGATGGATCTAAATTCAAAGGTTCCTATATATTAATCAAGCCATGGTACAAGTCTAAGGACAAGGAACACATGGTAAATCATCATTTGGTGCCACACTAGATAACATCGTGGTCATGAGAAGAGTGACAAGCATCTTAAATCATCAAAAGGGTGAATTTAATCAGATAACTACTAAACAATACGCCAAAACTGTAGACAATACGAGGCGCAAGAAAGACTAAATAATAGAATTCCTTTGTTTGTATACGATACTTGTTTGAGCCTGTAAGAGCTATGCTGTACAGTATCTCAAATGAATTTCAGCTGCAAAAAGTTATAATCCTACACTATCCAACATCTATCATGAGAAGCGTGCACAAAAAACACTTCAAGCATCAGTTTGGAATTACCACAATGACTATTTTCTTCTCTCTCCATTTCCTAAAACAACAAGAAGTTGAGCCTAGGCTTTTCAGCTAGTACTATCTAACTTGTATCAGTTGGATGGGCTTATTGTCCAGCGTCATGTTTTTATAGCATGCTACAATCTTGCACAAAGAAATTGCAGAAACCTCTAAAATGATCAAAAATTAAGTGACTATTCACATCATATTTAACTCGTCCTTCTCAATTCCCAACAGCCCCTAAAAACTTTCTTTTTCCCCAGAAGAAAATCCAAGTTTAATCTCCACTGTATTTCCACCTCATATTCAACTCTCACTTTTCTCAAAGAGAAAATGCAATGAATAATTAAAGGAAAACATCCCTTCCCTCATTGACAATGTATCGATTAGCATTTTTTGAAGTAAATAAAGCAAAGGAACATTAGACAGTAAACTAGAAGGGGAAAAATATAGAACTGATCAAAATACTTCCAAGCAACAATCTTTCCTAATTTCTTATAACTAGAGGTGCCAAAATGGGTGACTTGGGTGGGTTGAGTTGGTTAAAATGGGTAATGGGTATAAGCGAGTCAACCCATTTATACCCATTTAATTAGATGGATATAAATGGGTAAGTCAAAATATGAATTGGGTAACCCAATTATCCATTTATAACCCATTTATTTTAACTTTTCATAAACTCATTTAAATTCATTTTTGTAAACTACGTTATGAATTTGTACCACCCTTTGCACCCATCATTAGTTTTAAATATTTACTTATAATGTTTAATAAGCCTAATTACCAAATTTTTTTCATCCGTACTCTATGTCGCAAAATTACATACTATTTAATAATTGAACAATAAGAATATAAAAATTTGATCTAAGTATTATAAAAGTTAATATAAAAACTTGATTCAAAAATTTTGAACTCCTAATATTTTTTTCGTATGTAAATTTAAAATTTCATTTTGAAAAAGTAGGAAAAGATGTTAAAACTTGTCAAAATTGATAATGGTGAAAAATGAGTAAATTAACAAACCAAGAGAAAATAAAATGATAAGATAAAATCCATAAATAATAATAATAATAATAAAACAAAAGTAGTTAACAACATGACAAAATGAAGAATCTGAAAAAAAAATGGGTGGTGGAAGAGAGGAGATTTAGGGAAAGACAATTCCAAATGGATTAATTGGATTTGATACGTTACCCAATAATACACATTTATTAAATGAGTATTATGGGATAATCTATTTATGCCCATATACAAAAACTTAAGATACCAATATCCTTCTATTCATGGACGGATATGGATAAATTTAATTAAACGAGTTTGTTTGCTACCTATGCTTATAACAATCAAAATCCACTTTTAAGGCTAAGTATCATACATCACTTTTTCTTTTTTTTTTTTTTGTCAAAATGTCAACTTGTATATCATACATCACTTGACTATAGGACATCTTCGTTTAATGTCTATCTCTGCCATCTGTCACACAAATATACCTCTCCAAGCATGCTTCATCCCTTATTTATATATCCTGTACCTCTAGTATCAAAGCCAATCTGCAACCATGATTTTGTTTTTTTTTTTCCAGAATTTATCAACCTTATAACTGGTCCTAGGAAGATTCTAAAAACTGGCGTGGCCAACGTGTTAGATTAAGGGAAGAAGGGTCAAGGCCACCAACAGTACTATCTTTAAATTTAGCTGGAAAACAATTACAGAAAAAGGAACTATCTACATCCTGTAAAATACCAGAAATTATATGTACCAAAGATTCAGGGATCCATCCCAATAGCTGCATCACAAAAAAATGCTAAAGAAAATCATTTCCTTCCAGTAGCTCATGACCCCTCAGAAACCAAATATAACTAACAATACATTCCTTATTGCCCTATAAAGGATATCAAGCTATAAAGGAGTCAACATAAAAAAATAGAAACAAAAAAGCACTCAAGGTCATCGAAGATTTAAAAAAAAAAAAAAAAAAACTGCCAGGACAGCATATCTAGCAACTACCCGTTCAGATTATTGTTATAGTTTCCCTAAATCCTTTACCCCAAATCTTCTCTCTTCTGTCTGAAAATGTTTCCGTCAGTGCCCAGACCGTACAATGTCATATGAGTCTATGCATCTGGGCGATTTTGAATTTTTCAAAACTAGGGTATCGGTACATGGCCAAAGATTTAGAATCGGCTAGAGGGGGTCTATCTTGTATCCTATCTGTAAGTAGCATATTAAATACAACTTAAATTATGAAATGGCTCATACTTAAAAGAAAATTTTTAAATGATCCAAAAAAAAAAAAAAGAAGACAAGAAAATTAGTGACAGGTTATCAGCCTGTGCAATAATAAAAACCTGCTCAACTAAAGTTAATTCTTGTAAATAGTGGCAAGCAGGGTCGAATCCACAGGAATTGGGTGTTACTATTTCTTTTCAAATTCACAGTAACAAAGGAGGTGTTTTTGTGCAGAAGGTGACAATCAAAGAAATTCAAATAAAAATATAAAAATAAATAACTAACTAGAAATTAAATGACAATTCACTAAACTTAGAGTAACAATAATTGAAGGTCTAAAACAATTAAAACAAGAAAACAATTAAAAATCAAATAAAATAGGCAACTAAAAATCAAATGGCAATTCGCTAAAATCAAGGTAATAATAATGGGAAGATCTAGTCAAAAAATAACTTCAGCAATGGTTCACCTAATTGATCATCGATGCACAAGTAATTTCAATTATTTATTAATAAATAGGTTATAACTGCCAAACAAGCGATGACAGACAACCCCTCCTTACTGTATCGATGACTAAGGTACGCCCGTTAATTACTGTTCTAATTAGGAAATAATTCTAGGTACGCCCGTAAGATTTAATTTCTCAATTGCCTTACGTATTAAAGGAGCCCTATTCTAACCAAATAACGCACTACCAAGTTATTTTAAATTAGCCCGCGCATCCCCCTGACACAAATCTAATCGTGCTAGTTGTCACTATTTCAAGGCAATTAAACAATTACGGATTTAAAGGCCCTAATTGATAATAGATTACCAAATTAACTAATTATCCGGATCCAATACAATCAATTAATTTAAATAACCATAAGCATAGCAATCAAGGAACATGCGAATACCAATAAATAAAAGAAAAGATTAAATTAAATTGATCTCATAATTTTTAGGCGAACCAAAGCATCCGTTGTTCCTTGACTAGACAAAGGGTTTAGCTCATTGTTGATGAGAAAAACCCATACAAAACTGAAGTGATAGCTGCGGCCATTATGTGGCAGGAGGAATCCACGACAGATCAGAAGGAAAAATCAAACGAAAAAGCTACAGGGAAATGATTCAATGCTTCAATTGCTCCTAACATCTGAGAAGACAAAAACTACTAGGAAGCAAAGGAAGGAAAAGTCAAAGCTAAAGCTCTAGAGTAGTGCTCCCTCCTGCCATTTCTAATTTCTATCTAATAAGCCTCGCCATGTGCGGCGGCTCCCATTTCTTTTAGAGGAAGACTTCGGCCGAATGACCAAAAAGGGCTTGCGTCTCTTTTGTTCCCAAAAATGCCCCTGCATGCCTTCTATTTGAATTCTTTTCCGATGACTGTCAAATTGGCATTGATTGTGATATTTTTGATCTACTCCCTGAAATAAATGCAAATTATAAAAAGTGAGTAGAATCTAATAATTAATCCACATCGGGTCAGGTAATAGGGGAAGTTAACAATAAAATAAATGATAAAATTGCAACCTATCAATTAGCTTTAAATAAAGAAGAAGAAAATTTTGGGGCAAAAATGATTGCGCAAACCAATTTCTAAATGGTACAAAGCTTTAGTGACAAATTATAATTCATTGTATACAAGCCACAAGTTATATAATTTCATAACAGTGACATGAAATAATAAGATTATTAACAATTAAAAGTATGTGTTATGTTATTGTTAGGTAACATTATCTGAATCCTACTTCTTGAAAATTTATTTTGTTGGCAAAATTTAAACTATTCTGATCGATCCAAAAAGCAAAAAAGAGAAATTAAAGTACACGGTTGAGATCTATTCTCTCTCTCTCTCTCTCTCTCTCTCTCTCTCTCTCTGAGGATATTCCAACCACGTGCAATGTAGTTTGCTAATGACAGTTTCCTCTGGTAGAGAAAAAGAAAATTGATGATGGGAGAGCTTTAACAAAATGACAACCGCTATAAGAAAAACCCTAACCGCTAATCTATTTGTCATGCATGTAGACGAAAATCTCCACTTATTTTTGTGTCCATGTTAAGTTGGTTGACTTGGCTGTCAATTCAGTAACAAAATCAGTAATCTGAAAAGCCTCTTAGCTAGGGATATTTCATGCTTGCACCTGATAGGCAGAGTTTTAAGAGGAAAATGAATTAAAAACTTTACTAAGGAGTTTTTAAGCTTTTTATTCTTTTCTCTTGGTATCTTTCCCTTTTCCTTCTCCTCCTCACCTTTGATGAAGAAGTAGTCATGAAGTGTAAAGAAGAAAACTTTCATCTAATTAGGAGATACTTAGGGATGCAATTTTCTGGGATTTTTTTTATATCTTGATGGCATTACTCCTTCAAGTTGGATCTCATAATTCAGATAATTTAATCTCCAATCACAAGATGATCCGTTCAAGTTGCTGAAAACAAAAATAGAAGCAACAAATTATTGCTTCATGAATACATGAAAAATTATCTCATAAATTTTGATTCATTTTGGTGTCATTGCAGGTAACGATGCTAGGATTGAGCCACATATTGATCTTAACATCTATATATGTCATAACCTTCTTTCTTCTTAATCTATGTAGCAAGATAAAAACACTTAGGCGCAAAGTTACATCTTCTATTCCGGCTCCAAAAATCACTATCTAGATTTTACATAATTATACTTCTTGGTAACATGTCGCGGCGTTGTTAAATTGATGCTTTAGGGATACTTCCTTGGAAACCCACCATTAATCATCACTATCATCACCTTCTTCTTCCTTACCAGCGGCTTCTCTTTCTCTCTCTGATATTGTTGCCGCTGCCAAGTGCAACAGTAGCAGCGGTTGCTGCTGCTACTGTCTTGATCTACCGCGGCTTCCCTATCAAATAGCTGGCCAAAGGCCGGCCTTTGTTTAGCCAAGAGGTGGTCGATGTTGTACCGGCGACCTAGCAGCAAGGAAGGGTCATGCGACCCTTTCTTGTTCTCTCTCCGAACCGCACCTTTTTTTTTAACCCCATCAATTTTTCATATTTTCCTTTCTATACAAAAATTAACTCTAAAGTTAAGGAAGATTCCTGCCTTGACCCGAACTCTTTAGATTTTTCTTCAAATTTTACCCTTAATTGATTTAATTACACGCTTTTATGTTGGAACGAATATGAATGTTGTATTCTTTAGTAGGCAAGTTAATTATTATTATTATTATTATTTTTAGACAAGAGAGGGGTGGAATGTAAGAAACGAGTAGGGGGAAGGGGAAAGAAGGATTTAAATCCAAGTCCTCCAATTCTTAGAGTCTTAATCTTAGTTAATTAAACTATTAAACTTTTATGCAGTATTGTTTCATATGTCGTATTCTTCATTAGGGTTTATTGAGTACTTATGCGTTGATTCATAACTTTTGGAAAATCTTCGGAGTATCTAATTTTTACTTTTCCAATATCCTTTTAATAAATTTCACAATGATCTAACAGATATTGATGTAGTTCTAGACTATTAACATCAAGATCTGAAAACATATGCTTTTGAGAATTTTGAGAGTGTTGGTAATAAATAAGCACATACTTAGTTCACACAAAATTTAGAGTATTGTGGAGGCAAAGTTATTTGATCTAATGGATTGAGACACTGGGTCAATCACAAATACTACAAGATCTGAGTCCTACACGGAAGACATGGAAAGTTGACGGGCAGTGATTGGCGTAAAATATGATATTAACCATGCAATGAAGACGTTGACGAATTATAATAGAGAGTCAATCTTATAGTGAAAACATGGACGAATTGTAATTGGGAGTCAAACATACAATGAAACCGTGGACAATTTTTCAGCAAGATAAAGAAGATTATGTACGTTAGTCTAATTTATATTTCAATCTCTAGCAAGCTTAAGTTCCACCATGGGATTTATCCGATTTTAACCTATTTTATATCCTTTCAACTAGATTGGTCCCATATTTGCTTCTGTTTCAGTCGGTTGAACCGACCTGTGTGGTCCAATTTGTCCAAAAAATGAGTTTGGATGAGATATGATTGAAAAATTACACAAGAAACTTAAAATTTGTAGGTCCAGCGTACCAATGGGGCAGAAGGAATTGTACTCTTAAATCTCAATACATGTTAGTTCATTCATAGATATAGTTAAAATTTGTTAGGTGTTGTTTCCCCCTCACACATTAACCAGGCATCCTGCACCTTTCACAACTATCTCCCCCTCACATATTGGGTCTTAAGTTGGAACAATATCAACCTTTTATTCGATGGACAACATTGCATTTAATTGTCTAGTAGGAGGAGTTGCCATTACTACGCTCCGATAACAATGCTGGATAGGGATGGCAATGGGACTGGGGGATCCCTCTCCCGTCTCCTGCCCTGTTGCCAAACATCTCCCCCTACACCCACCCCATCCTTTGCCCCTGCTCCTCTCTCCCTTGCTCCTACTTCTGCTAGCTCCTCCTGGGATGGTTGCTAGAGAATGATAAAAAATTGATCCTGTCGTTATTTGCTTCCACAATAACTAACAAAAATTCAACATATCAACCCATGGGGGCGGGTGTCCCTTGTTGCCTTCCCGAGTGTTGGGTGTTATTGGGCCTTCTCATCACAAAAGCTATCCCAAAAGTTAAGGTTTCCCTCACACTTATAACCAAATATCCTGTCGCTTCCACAATCGTTACAAAATAAACTCAAAATTTACCATTCACATCGGGCCGAGGTTGGAATAACTTCAACCTTTCATCCGACAAGCAACATTTCATTCAAGTGTTTAAATTGATTAATTTTTCATTTGAAGATGAAATTGGTCAATAATTGATAGTTTAAATACTAATGTGTTATGTTAAAAAGTTTGAGAATGAAATATATCTATGACATCAATTTTAGGGATGGTCATTTTCTCGCTTTGTACTCTTTTCTGTCAATATGTTAAGTTATAAGACGCTCTGGGATAAAAAAGGAAAATGTTTCTTTGAAAACTTTCATTTAGGAGATACTTAGGATGCGAGTTTATGGGATCCTTTATACCTTCATTGCGTTTGTACTCTTTCGTGTTGGACCTCAATAGTTCAAAGTTCTATGTTACCTCCTGCCACGAGATGATCAGTTGAAGTTTGCTAAATACAAAGAACATAAGATCAACAATTTGTAGCTCTATGACAATAAGATTAATTATTTAGGCCCTAAAACTTACCTTTGATGATCTTCTCTTTTCTAGTTTACATAAGCTAGATTGATTACATATTATTTGGAGAAAAATTTACCATCCTGAGGTTAAAACTGAGACATTTCCATTTATGTCTTCAGGGATACATACTTGGACACCCAACGACTAAAGTTCATGGAATTTTTTACTATGTAGTCCCGTTTGCTTATAGTATGGGCTTGATTTCTGATGAACTCTATGAGGAATTCTGATGAACTATGGGAAGGACGTGGGGGGAGGGAGAGAATAGGGAAGAGGGGCGGACAAGAAGGTTGCAAGCTGGTGACGTCGGCATCGGCTGACCGACAGTGGCGGGTTGAGGTGGGGGAGAAGGAAGAAAATGATGGAAAAAGTGAAAAATTTGCGTGTTCTTAGATATTACGGGACGTGTACATTAAAAATTTTAAGATGTTTATAGAGGATTACCGTAAACAAAATAGTTAAAAAACTTGTCTATTAAAAATTAGACTAAAAACTTGCATGCGAGACAGGTTCGGGAACTGATCGAGAATTGTACTACAGTTGTAAGGCCACAATTATGGTATTGGATTTGGACCTCACATAGAACTATACTATAATTGCACGGAGTTTTCGCATTCCTCATACATGAACAGCAATTGGCCCACGATAATTTGAAGCAAAGCGAAAACAAAGGACAAAAAAATTAAAACCAATTTTGCCAATTAACGTCAAAGAAATATTTTGACAAAAACTAGGAAAGTCTTCATTGTTGGTCCCCAAATCTGCAATGAGCAATGATTAAACTTTTATCTTACCAAAAAAGAAAATTGAAATCGACTAACCTATTATTGGGATCCAAGCACGAAATAAGCAACTAATAAAACATCAAGTTAATAACAATTCAAGGAAATGAGTCAAAAACAAGAAAATACAATTGACAGGAAAGATTTAACATGTTCATAGTAATAACCCATTCTTTATTATGAAAAAAGTTCATATAAAAATACAATTTGAATTCTAAACCCAAACCTTGTGTAATATTTCTCATATACCAAAGTCCTTTTTCTCACTCTCATCTATGACGTATGACTCCTTTTTGTGTACTTTAATTTATGATATGACAGTCCCCTTCAATTTATAGGATATATTACTTGACAAATATTTCAGTAATAATAAAAAATAACTTATCTGATTTCCAAACGTATATAAATACAAAATTTCTTGGCAACTACTCCAAATACATATAAATTACTAGAAACTATTTACTTGTCACACAAAATAAAAATTGCCTAAACAATATAAGTAATTTCCTAATAATCTCCACCAAAAAGCTTGATGTGTAGTTATACATACCGAATTATTACGTTGTTGTAACGTCCATACATAGCTAATCCGAGTCCAACCTTTAGCTGACTTAAGTTTGTAGGATTTTCCTTTTCACTAGCACTTACAACTTGTAAGTAATCTTGGATCCCTTTTTTAATTCTGCTCCCAACTATTGAGGTAATCAAGTAACAAAAATTATTATTATTTTTTTAAAAATCACCATACTTCTTACCTTCACAATATTGTCTAGCCCATGTGTGCTTTTTAAAATTCCACCATTAATGAAAACCTCGTAACTTTGAGAGTCTCGGGATGCATGAGAGTTAGATTTTTTTTTTTGGATTTTTTTGATACACGTGTCATACCGCTCAAACAACAAAGCTGAAATACATCCAACATCAAGTACATACCATTCGAAATTGTTAAGAACATTTCCACTAAATTACATCCTAATCTAATATTGGACTCTATGTTTTTCCGTGCCCTCTAAATCACTTGCCCAACTTTACTATCAAATATCCTCTATGTTTGTTGTCTTTCGATCCTTTCCCTTCAATGCCTTTTTGACATAAATATTCTTTTTCTATTAAATTATTGAATTAAAAATTACCGCAACTCACTTAATATCAATAATTAACCAAAACCTAGCTATGATATTATACCAGATGCTGAGATCCAAGAGCAAACGAAGAATCATTGAAAAATTAAGTGCATGACAATTTAAAGAAAGCAAATAAAAAACATGAAACTTCGAGTAGATACAAGATTAATGTGGTTTGACTCAATTATTAAATCTATATCTATAAAGACAAAACTCGATACGTGAGAAAAATAGAAAAATCTAATTTGAATTCCGACGCAACCGTATTATGACATTTCTCACGTAGCAAGGAGCTCTTCCCTCATTCTCATTACATGTTACTACTTGAAACAAAAATAAGGCAATTTTCATAACAAGGTAAATTTTATTTCGTCCTTACGCCACCTTTTAAGAAGAAAAGTTTAAGTATGACACTTGATAAAGAAAAGTGCACGTAACTTGAAAGTTGGGTGGCAACTTAAAAAATTCTTTAATAAACCAAACTCGTATATTAATTTTTTAACACATATCAAGCGTCCATCAACTAAAATATCCATAACGAAGTTATCTTGTGCGGGGATTTTAGCATTGTATAATTTATAATTTGCTTGAAACATTTAAGTCGTTAAAATGAGAGAGCTCAAAGGATAGGGAGACCTTTCTTTGTTTTTTTTTTGATAAATTCTTCTGATGAGTTGCTTTGTTTTGATCGATCATTCATTGGTACTTGGCAGATTTCTTCTTTTCGCAAACATTTGGACAGTTATTTATATACGGTTAAAATTTAGGTAAACTTAGTTTTCAAAAATTTAATAGTTGAAATTGTATTACACATACCATTTGACCAAGTAATGTAACGTAATTACCATCTTTGAAAACCGGTGCTAAGTCTTTTCCATGCCCCTTTACAGTAAAGCTATCATTTCGAATGATAGTTCGATCCGGCAATGCATGAGTTGGCAAACAAGACATTTGTGTTGCTAGGGTCAGTTAAATTTGTGGCTCCGATAAGGCGATTCTCTGTAGACATAGCAGCTTGTGGGTTAGAGTTCCAAAGTTCCAAGAACTCTATCCAAGTGTCTGGAGTCTAAAGTTGCTCTGCCTAGTGCCCTAAACGAGAGATAGGCCAAGCTCTATGGAGAAGTTGCAGGTGCTTCTAAGGCATCCTATCTTCTGCGACCTGTTCTTGCTGCTAGTTTATGTTCAAGCATGTTCAAACCTTGCTATGGCTGGTTCCATAGTTAAGTTTCTTCCAGGATTTGAAGGACCCCTCCCCTTTGAACTCGAAACCGGGTGAGCCACTAAGTATAACATGTATATATATATATATATATATATATATATATATATATAATAACACTAGAAATTAACATTGATCAAAACTTAGAAGAAATAGTTGATCCATTTTCTGATATTATCAGGTATATTGGAGTTGGTGAATCAGAGGATGTGCAGCTCTTCTACGCTTTTATCAAGTCAGAGTCAAATCCTCGTTCGGATCCTCTTATCCTTTGGTTAGATGGAGGCCCTGGCTGCAGCTCATTTATTGCACTTTTCTTTGGGACAGGTGAATTCTAATGCCTTACACTTTGCATTAGGTGTCACCAAAAAAAAAATTGCGGCACTTTTTTGTTCTTGATTTTGTAGAATCTTGAAACTAGGAGGGTGCAAAATTGAAAATTTTTGAATCGGATTCGAAATTTTCGAAATCAGTAATTCAGAATTTGGAACTGAAATCGGTTTTCTGATTTTGAATTATGCAAATTTGGTTCAAATTCAGTAATAGAATTTTTCAAATCGAAATTCGGAATTCTTATTTCGATTTTAAATTCATTTTTCATGTGTATGTAATATAACATTTATATAATAATAATAATAATTTTATATTCCTGAATTCTGTGAAATTGGAATTTACTGAATTTCGAATTGAATTCGAATAAGAAATTTTGATGCCAAAATTCCAAAAAAATATCGATTTCAAAATTTCGAATTACTGATTTCAATTCCGATTCACACTTCGTACTTGAAACTCTGCAAAAAAGACAAAAGACGTTGTCTGGTTGATGAAGCTTTGTGTAAGGTCTTTTGTTTTGTTTTTTGGGTAAAAGTATTAATTTTATTGAATAGCATCCATTTGTCGCGAGTAGCAACTGCTACAAACATCCATACAATAACTAACTACACATTCACATCAAATTAAAGATGCACATAGAAAAGCCCAAAATATAAACTAAGCTCCAAAAGCACACACCTAAATATTTTTTCATATGCATTGCTACAATAAAACTTTTGAAAAACATTCCTAAAAACAGCTAATTCAAATGGAGTCATAATCTTTATTTGTCTTTAATGTTCAAGTGATGATGACTGATAAACTGGAGTGCCAGCATTTGATCAAGTCACTGGCCGGTGATTTTCTGTTGCAGGACCAGTAACTTTCGAGCCATTGTCGTTGGAAGGCACTCTACCCAAGTTGGTATTAAATCCCTATACTTGGACCAAGGTAAACTCAAGAATTGAGTTTCTCTTTTCTTTTATTTTATATCTTAGACTCATAGAATCGTTACGTAGTATTTATTATTATGTGATGTATTCTAGATGAAAAGGTTACTGCGATACATATATAAATAAGGTTTCAAAATTTTTTTTTTGAAATAATGTTCAAATAATTTTTATCCAAACAAACCTAATTTTCAAGATTAAGAATTCGAGTTGACTGCAAGATTGAGAATCATTTCTTGTTCCTTGTTAGGTTGTAAGCATCATCTTTCTGGATTCGCCAGTTGGAACTGGTTTTTCTTATGCTAAGACTGCAAAAGCTTCTCAATCTTCAGATTTTCAAGCCTCTGATCAAGCTTATGAATTTATCAGGAAGGTACACGCCCATCAGTCAGCTAATTAATGAATCGTAAGGCTTCATGGAACGTTGGACAATTACTAATCAGGAAAATGCCATATTTGTCTCTAGACCCTTTATTATGCAAAAAGACCAGTGTACTATCATTAATTATTTTCCTTCTGAATAGTGGAATCCTGCATGGCTCTGCCCAAAATTGCCTCCATTGGATTCAAGTTCTCTATGAACACAGTTTTGATTGTATAGAACAGTTGGCAGTGGAAGATGAATAAAAGTTGCATCAATAATAATTGGCTATGGTAGTTGATAGGGTGAAACACCTTAAGAAAGCTCATCAAAAAGCCCAATATGTAAGTCAGGAACCCAACCCTGATCCAAAAGTTTAAGTCATTGATCTCGGGCTCTTACTTACATATTAACCGCTCTTTCTCCATCTCTCGGATCAATGTGGACGTAATCTTTTACTCATGAATCTAACAGTAGTTTTGGCAGTTAGCGTCATGGAAGCTAGAGTAGAGGAGGAGGTCAGGCATGTGGCTCTTGCATGGGGAAAGATCCCAAAGTCTCATGAAACTTGGCAATCTCTAGATTGGAATATCCCATTCACAGTGTTTAGTTAGTGAAATGTTTTGATACAGGCTCCTATGATAATTAGTTTAACATGTATAATGAGATATTCTATCTCTTGTACAAACTTGTCCCATATCAATAAACTTACAGTTTTACCTTGAAAATATAGTGGAAGATGACTAATTTTGAATTTGATGCTTACAATTCAATTTTAGGTACAAATTTCAATAAGCGAGGCAATTTATTGTCTTTTTGCATGTTGTTGTATCTTAATGTCTACAATTGGTTTGCTAGTGCCTATAGTACACAGTGCAATTACAACTGCCTCTATAATTACCACTGCCAATTATAGAGGCTTGGGTAGGCGATATTTGTTGCGTTTTTACCCATTTGAACCTCAAGTTAAAAGCTTAATTTCCCTTGAAATGGGAAAGAAATTATAGTTAAAAGATGTTTACCTTTTACAAGCTTGGTTTTGATAGTTGATTATACTGCAGTGGCTACATGATCACCCAGAGTACAAGTCGAATCCATTCTATGTTAGTGGAATCTCGTATGGGGGCATTCCTGTTCCAATATTAACTCAACTTATATCAAATGGTAAGATTTTTTCAATGTGGCTCTTTACCCTGGGGAAGTTTTTTGGTTGTGTTACAATCTGATTATTGAAATTGTTATATAGAGATACGTAGGCATTGTAAGAGATCTGAATATACTATAAATGCTTTCTGTAAGCTTGTAGTATATGCTAAGTCTCTTTAGGTAGGAATATAGTTGCCACTTTAAGCTAAATGGGTTTTATTAACATAATGCAGAGCTTTAAGAGGGGAAAAAAGGTTAAAAGTTCCCTCAGAAATTTGCTGGCTTTTTATTCTTTTCTGTCAATACGTTTAAGTTATAAGACGCTCCAGGATAAAGCAAGAAAACGTTTCTTTGACCAGTTCAGAGTTCTACATTATCTCCTGCCACAAGATGATCAGTTCAAGTTTGCTAAATACAGAGAGTATAGGATCAATGCTTTGTTGCTCTATGACTAGTAAGGCACTAAAACTTACATGTATTTTGGTGTTCTTCCAGGAAACGAGGACGGCATTGAACCACGTATTGATCTTAAGGTCTGTACCCTTGATGATCTTCTCTTTTCTAGTCTACCTAATCTTGATTGATTACATACTATTTGGAGAAAAATTTACCATCCTGAGTTTAAAACTGAGACGTTTCCATTTATGGCTTCAGGGATACATACTTGGAAATCCAGTGACGAAAGCTTTAGGAATTCTAAACTATAGAGTTCCGTTTGCTTATGGGATGGGGCTGATTTCTGATGAACTCTATGAGGTAACTTATTTCTTTTGTTTGTTACCTATTGATATCTCAGAACACTGTCATTTGTCACATGCATTCTTACAATGTAAAATTATCCGTGATTTTCTGATTGACCTGTATATTTACAATGCAGTCCTTGAAGGTTAGCTGTAAAGGGGAATATGAAATCATAGATCCTAGTAATCCAGTGTGTTCGAAAAATATGCAGGCATACAATGAGGCAAGCAATCATATCTATGCAATTTTTATGTGACTCTATTTTCAAAAATTAGGCAAGGCCTAATGGATTTACTTAAAGTGCCCCTAAACTCAAGAAAGAGTGACAGAGTTAAGGATTGTCAGTATAACTGTTCCTAAATAGTGTGATATCATTTGAACAAGCATTAATTCATTATAACTTTCTCGTGCAATTTCGTAACAGAGTTGCAGTTAATGTTAGGGGCTTACACGAGCAGTGATTGAACATCATACTTCTGTTACGAAATTGTAGAAGTTAACAATGAATTATAATTTATTCAAACAATAACACACTTTCCAGAAACGGTTGTACTAACAATTGGTTGCTACCCCTTCCCTTTAATTTGCGGGCCACAAAGGTAGGAAGAATCAGAATAAAGGAACGGGCAACCCAAATGATGCTGTTAATAATTTGCTTCTGCAGTTGGTTCGTAATATTGAGGTACAACATATCTTGATTCCCGTATGTCCTTCCCTTTCACGAGAGCCAAATAAATTATTTACTGGTGGGAGATCCATTATACAAATGTTGTATAAGAAGTTTGAAGAGCTAGACGTTCGGGAATCTACTCCAGTCAAATGCCTAGTAAGATACCACTTGTATCGTTCTATGTAAACTTGCGGATAAGAGCATCAGTTCTTAGTAGCACAACTGATCGCGTTTCTTCTGTTCACTGGCAATCGTAGACGGATTTGATTATGCTCGTTCAGCACTGGGCTAACAACAAGAGTGTCCAAGTGGCCCTCCATGTGCGAAGGGTATGTCTAAATCGAGCACTATGGTATGTAGCATTTGAATGCCGAAGCAAGCCTGAACTGATTTCTGTAATCACATTGCAGGAAACTATCGGACAGTGGTTAAGATGCAACGATTTCTTGCCATACACAGAAAATGCAGCGACTGTTGTACCATATCATGCAAACCTTAGCACTAAAGGTTATAGATCCCTTGTATACAGGTTTGGTACCTAACTTTGAATCTTAATGCATTTGGGTTAACAGTGATTTTAGGTACTGAAAGTGGAGTACTTTGTAATTCAGTGGTGACCATGATCTGTTGGCCCCGCACATTGAAACTCAAGCATGGATAAGATCTCTACATTACCCAATTATTGACGATTGGAGACAGTGGATTCATCAAGGCCAAGTTGCCGGGTTGGTTCAAGATTGAAAATGTTTCTTTCTTGATTACCATTAACACGAGATAAAAGATAACTTTACCCAACTAATCTAAATTTGTTCTGTTTTCCTGCTTCCAGTTACACAAGGACCTACGCAAATAAGATGACATTTGCAACAGTGAAGGCAATGCATCAGTGCAAGATTTGTTTACATGGTAACGACTAACAAGAAGGTTAGAACATTCTTGGGACTAACTAGCACCCCTTTTTTCTTTTTCTTTTTTTGGGTGAAGGGAGGAGGCCATGTTGCTTATGAGTTCAAGCCTGCCGAATGCAGAACTATGCTTGAGAGATGGATATCGCATCAGCCTCTCTAATCACTTCTGAGCATCAAATGTTCCACTCTTAAATATAAATTATTGTAACTTTGGGTCATGAGACGCTTCTACTCCAAGTCTCCAATGGATTGCCGCCTTATGGAGATATGATTAGCAGAAAAGTGAATAAAATGTAGTAGTTAAAATGGGAATCACGTTAGGCCTCCAAACCTTTCTATATGACTGTTGAAGCTTTTACTTTGAAAATGTGTCATTGAATTAAATTTCCTCAATTTTGCAATAAATAAAATTTTGAATTCACAGGAAAGTACAGGTTTGGCAAGGAATTCAAATATTTTAAAAAAAAAAATTGTTCCTGCATTAAACCTGAATGGAGGGAATCTACCAAAGCATTTAAAAGGTGAAGAGGAGTAGGAAAAGGAATTTCTTATTCATAGTTGAAAAGCAATTTTCTTGAGAACACTTTTAAAACCTAAAGAATATCAAAAGAATAAATCCATCATGTCTAGGACTCATCTAATTATTGTTTAAGCAAAACTGTGACTCAAAAGTACCTTAAAAGTCTTTTTTTTTTAAGATAACTCTAAATTACATGTTTGTGGTCACGAATGACCTGGTCATCGAAGGATTATACTTGACTCACATTTGAGTAAATTCAATCTTTAGAAATTCAATAGGTCAAATTGTGTTACTCATCTCAAAAAGTGGTGCAACTTAATCTGAACTATTGAATTTTTGAAAACCGGATCTTCCAAGTTTTGGCTGAACGTGTTAAGGGTATCAAGATCTCTCTATTTATGATGAGCCCGGCAACATCGTTCAAATCCTGCTGGTGCCAAGGGAAATGGGGCACATGTGGGTGCATGGGCTCAAGTTTTTGCCTTCTCATATGGGAAGGAGGAATGCAAGGCTCATATGGGAAGATGAGACGTGCCCAATCAACAAAAAGCTCGAGGAGAGATAGAAGGTGAAGCGTGACGGAGAAAACAGAGAATAGTGTTTGAACATTCTCATCAAGTATTGGGTGGACTCTTTCTGTGTATGAAAGAAAGATGGCAAGGTATGATGCAGGAAAGCACAGAACGGATGGCGACTGAAACATGGTTAGACCTCAAGGTCCTCAACTCTTGATCTGTACTTTGATCAAACTTCAAAGGAGGTAGTGCAAATAACCCTCTAATGTTTTAAACAAGTCATTTTCTTTTCTTTTCTTTTTTTCGTTATTTGAAGGAAAACATTTACAACAAAAAGGAAAAAAAAAACAAAAAACAGTTATGTAAGTGAACTTTACATGCATTACAGTTTGTGAAATTCGTCAATTCTGTGTAGAATTCTGTTCAGTGGACTGAACATAAGCGCAATCTTTGTAAGAACCATATTAGTTTTACCATTGACTTAGCCTCCAAGGAGTAGCTTCAGTAACACCTAATCAAATAAACTTCTACTTCTCGTGAAAATCAATGTTCAAAAGCACATCGGGTTATCAGATGAACTTCCACACAAGGGAAAATATATCTTGACAGATAAAAGGTATTCTAACGGTTCAAAGAAACCTCAAGTCTCCAATCTGCATGCATAGTCCAATTAAGGAACTAATTATTAATGGATCATTGCAAGAAGTCTGATTTTGACCTGAAATGATGATGGACGACCAAAACTATCAAGTACAAAAGCTGATTCATTCACTCTGCCTCTGACCCAAAACTGGAATATCTTCGTAACGCTTCTGTAATGCAATATTTATGAATTTCAGTTAGACATCCATGAAGACCACGACGAAGGTAAAGCAGACATATCTATCATTACATAAAGCAGGAAAGTAAAAGACTAGAAGCATCCATTTCTAGAAGCAGAGAAGAATATTGACTATAAAAGACACAATTTGCAGAACACGAGCCAAATAACACGCAGGTTTAATTTCAATTATGATACTTACAAACCCCACTCGAATAGGGTACCAAATACAGTTCTAGACACAATTTTCAAAGCTTACTTTAATCCGGCAAGTACCTATGATCACTCAATAGAAACTTCGATGGCAGATTTTGAAAATAATAATTAGCATGATATCATAAGCATTTCAGCTATAGCATCACACATAAAAATCTTAATCCTGTTTTGCATGATCTAATAAAAAACTTATCTAAACAATTCTTACTAAGAAGCAACCATAGAAAATTAGAGTTCAATCTAATTCAGCTGATTCACTGCATGTTCTTTAGTAATCAACAGTTTGACTTGGTCTTTAAGTGTTCATGAATGTTCAATTAGTCAAATAGCTAACTAAAATCAGAAAATAAATCTTTGAAAAGATGGATCTAAATTCAAAGGTTCCTATACATCAATCAAGCATGGTACAAGTCTAAGGACAAGGAACACATGGTAAATCATCATTTGGCGCCACACTGGATAACATCGTAGTCATGAGAAGAGTGACAAGCATCTTAAATCATCAAAAGGGAGAATTTAAGCAGATAACTACTAAACAATACGCCAAAACTGTAGACAATACAAGGCGCAAGAAAGACTAAATAATAGAATTCCTTTGTTTGTATATGATACTTGTTTGAGCCTGTAAGAGCTATGCTGTACAGTATCTCAAATGAATTTCAGCTGCATCGAGTTATAATCCTACACTATCCAACATCTATCATGAGAAGCGTGCACAAAACACACTTCAAGCATCAGTTCAGAATTACCACAATGACTATTTTCTTCTCTCTCTCTATTTCCTAAAACAACAGGAAGTTAAGCCTAGGCATTTCAGCTAGTACCATCTAACTTGTATCAGTTGGCTGGGTTTATTGTCCAGTGTCTTGTTTATATAGCATGCTACAATCTTGCACAAAGAAATTGCAGAAACCTCTAAAATGATCAAAAATTAAGTGACTATTCACATCATATTTAACTTGTCCTTCTCAATTTCCAACAGCCCCTAAAAACTTTCCTTTACCCTGGAGAAAATACAAGTTTAATCTCCACTGTATTTCCACCTCATATTCAACTCTCACTTTCCTTTTCTCAAAGAGAAAATGCGATGAACAATTAAAGGAAAACATCCCTTCCCCAATTGACAATGTTTCGATTAGCATTATTTGAAGTAAATAAAGCAAAGGAACATTAGACAGTCAACTAGAAGGGGAAAAAAATACAACTGATCAAAATACTTCCAAGAAACAATCTTTCCTAATTCCTTATGACAAACAAAATCCACTTACATGGCTAAGCACCATACATCACTTAACTATAGGACATCTTCATTTAATGTCTATCTCTGCCAAAGAAATATACCTCTCCCAGCATGCTTCATCCCTTATTTATATACCTTGTACCTCTAGTATCAAAGCCATTCTGCAACCATGATTTTATTTTTTTTTCCCGAATTTATCAACCTTATAACTGGTCCCAGGAAGATTCTAAAAACTGGTGTGGCCAATGTGTTAGATCAAGGGAAGAAGGGCCAAGACCACCAACAGTACTATCTTTAAATTTAGCTGGAAAACAAGTACAGAAAAACGAACTATCTACATCCTGTAAGAACCCAAAAATTATATGTACCAAAGATTCAGGGATCCATCCCAATGGCTGCATCACAACAAAAATGCTAAAGAAAATCATTCCCTACCAATAGCTCATGACCCCTCAGAAACCAAATATAACTAACAATACATTCTTTATTGCCCTATAAAGGATATCATTAAGCTATAAAGGAGTCAACATAGAAGAATAGAAACAAAAAAGCACTCAAGGTCATTGGAGATTTAAAAAAAAAAAAAACTGCCAGGAAAGCATATCTAGCAACTACCCGTTCAGATTATTCTTATGGTTTCCCTAAATCCTTTACCCCAAATCTCCTCTCTTCTGTCTGAAAATATTACCATCAGTGCCCAGACCGTACAGATGTCATATTCAGTCTATGTATCTAGGCGATTTTGAATTTTTCAAAACTAGGGTATCGGTACACGGCCAAAGATCTAGAATTGGCTAGAGGGGGTCTGTCTTGTATCCTATCTGTAAGTAGCGTATTAAGAAAATATAATGACTTAAATACAACTTAAATTATGAAATGGCTATGCTTAAAAGAAAATTTCTGCTTGTATGTGTCTGAAAATTATCTCCACTGTTGCCAAAAAAACAACAAAACTTATAAGAGTAGGAGAAAATAAACATTATACGTGGAATTCCAATCTAACTCTTGCACACACAACCAATGTACAATCTTTGCACCTTGATTTTCTTTTCTATTTTTGTTCTTGTGTTCATTAACTTTATGGTGTCTGAAGTGTTGGACAAATATCGCATACCTTAACCAGGGTCATCTGATTTGCAACACGTATATGGATGGGGACAAGAATAGTCCATGTAAAACAGCAGGAGGTACATTATTGGGGTGAGCTTTTAACTCTCAATGCACAAAAATAAGGTGAACAACACATTCAAAAGAACCAAGACTAAAAAAATTAAACCCCATGTATATGCACCAAAAAATGTATCTCTCACATGAAGGAAATGAAGTTCAGAAACCTGTGCAAAATGCAGCTCTCAACAGTAATCAGCATCATTCGATCCAAGCATTTTCAGTGCTAAGCCATCTCGTATCATTCGCATATCAAATGGTGAAATAACCATATACATAGAATTTTTCACATCTGTGTTCAACTATAAAGTGAACAACAATGTAGAGCAGCACATTTCAAGGTTCCGCAATGTCTTTTGCTAACATCAAATCTTTCAAATCAAATAAACCAATCAAAGTACTTTTAACGCCCAAAAAGAAAATTCAGCAACCCAAGAACCGATTGTGCACCTTAAGAATATGGAAACAACATAAAACTTGCAAACAATACAAGAAATAAAAGAGTAAAATTGTCGTACCCCAATGTTATTATGCTCCCAGAGCTTATGAACCCCATAGTCCACCACCTGCAGCCAATTAAAAAATTAAAAAAAAAAATTCCCTCAATCCATTAGGTCAAATTGAATCGAACCCATTACTTAAATAGACAAATTTTAACTAATTATCACATAAAGGCGCAAACTTTTTCCTTTCTGTGATTCTATGCAAAAACCCAGAAATTATATTTCTTTCTTTCTTTTTTTCAGATCTAAGGTGAATGATGAAGCAAAAAAAGGCAGAGACCCGTTCACCGACGAAAGCTCCGACGATGACGAAGGTGACGTAAACAGGAGTGCGGCGCATAACAACTTTGTAGAGGCCTTCAAGAACGCCCCCTCCATTTCCTCGAGCTGCAGCTGGGGAAGCCATTCTGGAAATTTTCGACCAAATTCTCCCCTTTTTTACCTTCTGATTTCTGATGGGTTTAGCTTTTCCTTTCTTGGATCCTCAGCAGCCGGCGTCAATAAAGAAAAACAAATGCTGGGGAGTTGAGATTTTATTGGTTTTGGGACTTTTTCCAACGGAGCGGGTTAGATGGGTAGCTGAACCGGCTGGAGCTATTTCACTCCGGTTTAAAAGGCAACTCGAATTGGACCGCCAAATAGTGGATTTTTTAGTACAAGGAAAGTTGGGCATATTTCACTTGTATTATAAATACATTTTTCAGCTCATTTTTTCATATTTTTAATTACATTTTTATTACATATATACCATATAACAAAAAATGTTATAATAATTATTTTAAATAATATCTCAAATAAGACTATATTCAAACACACTCATTATTTTTTGATGGTGAATTATTCAGGTGGTGAATGTTGATTAAGTTTTGGTATTGCAAAGTTGGATATCATAGAATGACACATAAATACAAAGAAGAAAAGAAGACAAGAGAGATGATTAATGTAATATAGAAGCTTAAGAAGGCAAAGGACAAGACATGGACTCATGGGGTGTAATCATGTGGTCATTTAAAAATTCTATAGGCCAAAATTGAATGACTGGTTTAGGCCCAACCAAACTAGCTTGTTCAATCTGGAACTTGCTGGTTTTCAGAAATGTAATAGTAGATCCATAGATGTTGGAAGTTTAAAATCCAAAAGCTTTGGACATAATAGCATCTTAATTTGGAATTTCAGCTTGGCTTCTTGGCATTTCACAAAGTCTGCAAGGAGGAGTGTGACTGTGTGAGGCCTATTTTGGATGGAGGGATTTGACAAGAAGAGAAGAGAAAGGAAGGAGTGACCTCATCTCCCTTTTGTTTCGAAGTTTTTGAGTGGTAGGAAAGTAGATGGTTAAAAGATGAATCAAATTATTCGACACTTAAATCGAACTCGGTTTTGTAAGAGGTTGCTTGATTCACTAACTAGTCGAACCAAGCTGGAACAGTTTTTTGTGTTTGATAACTTTCAAATTCAATAAAAAAAACTCGTTCAAATTCGATTTAGCAACTAAACAAACCAAACTTGAACAAAATTTCAAACTCGTTAAAATAATTAAATAAATTAAAACACTAGGGTGTTCGATTTAATTAGACTCATTTACACCTCTAAGGAAAAGAGAAGAAAGGGGGGAAAATAGAGGATGAATAATTAAAACAACTTTCTCAATAAACAGAAATAGAAGGAAAGTGGACGCAAAGCTTCCAAGCTTATTTAAAATGCCAAATGTGTCCTTGAAATACCATTAAAAAACTATTAATATCCAACATAGTGAAAAATCGTTCCATTTCTTTCCTAAATTCCCAAACAACTTGAAAATCTATTCTCTTCCTTTCCCTTCCTTTCTTTTCTCTGGTAATTTAAACTTTCTCCTCTATAATTCTCTGCAAAACTCCCAAAGTAGGCCTGTGTTTTGCTGGTTTCATCGAAGGAAGTTAGCCCTTGTAGTTTGCAGAAGCACTTTTGCACACAGCCCATCATGGAAGAGCAGCATAAAAACACATTGGTTTGGGCCTCGAGCCCCCGTCCAAACGCAAAATTTAATTTTGTTTGTTAAACAATACCAACAATTATACGTAAACAATATTTACGTAGATTAAGATTTAAGATGACATATTTTTAAGTAGATAAAAGGAAAGCCAAACATATATTTTTTGTCCTATAAATTCAGAAACAAAGGGATTTTGTACAACTTTACAGTAAATTTTTCAAGCAAAAGTACTGAATTTCTGTATGCAGCATTTTTTTCTTTCGTTTATGTTGCTTCAAAAAAATGAACAAAGAACTTGTTGAGCTTGTGCACAACTTAAATCACCAAGGCAACTTTAATTCTGGTTGAGCTTGATGATAATTAGCTATGGCAAGCTTGATCAACATCGAACCTCCATAGCTTTTGGTCCAATTTAATGAATCTTGTAACTTGACCATACTCAAACATTTTTTTTGGGCAAATTATAGTTTACCCTCCAGTGATTTAGTGTTTTTTTGCATAACCTTCCTATGATTTCAAAAGCTATACATAATCCTCTCATGGTTTGGATTGAAGTGTTAAAGTAATGGAAATAGTCATTCGTAACGGAACTTTTGAAAATGTCAAAATTACCCTTATAAATATATGACACACTAACCCTGTATGATTTTTATGTTTTACCACATAACCCCTTTATGGTTTAATGTTTTACCATATAACTCCCTTATGATTTTCAAAATATATAATAATCCCCTTTGGTTAAAAAATAATTTTCAACTTTACATAAGGGTATTTTTTATATTTAAGATGACTCCGTTACAAATGATCATGTCCGTCACTTTGACACTTTAATCCAGACCATAAGGGAGTTATGTATAGCTTTTGAAACTATAGGGGGGGTTATGTAACAAAATACTAAACCATAGGGGGGTAAATTGGAGTTTGCCCTTTTTTTTTGTGGTGCTTAAATGCATCATAACATTCTTTGTTTGACAAATTTAAGGAGTCCTCAAATAATTTGTTTTTTCTCTCCCTCGTGCAAATTCGGAAACAAATACGGAATAGTAAAACCTTAAATTCATCCAAAATACCAAAAAAGACTGGATTTGATTCATCTAGATAAAGTTGTAAAAGAAAATTTTGTAATGAACATAAGAGAATCTTATAAATATAAAAAATACGTAAATTATACATTTAATGTATGCCAAATATCAGAAAGGCAAAAGGCTAGATTTGATTTTACAGGTATTTCCATTTCTTACTTTTAGACACTTTTACAAATATTTTAAATATCGAACGATACAAATAAAAATTAAGTGAGTTTTGTATACGTCTGTAACTTCACAAAATTTCTCATGCTAGTTGATATTGCCATAATATTGCCTATTGAGTTATTTCTTTTTAGCTTTTTCAAGTAGGAAAAGCTAAAGCAAACGGTTAACAAATAATTCAAAGCAACAAGTGAAACTGTGTAACAAAAAAATTTTGAAAACTGGACTATGAACGGATTTCTTTGAGAAGCTACTAATTCAGAATCACCAAGAAAGGATGCCAACATAAGTGTGATCTTAGAACGTAGAAGATTGATCAACAAAATGGATGAAACTCCATTCTGAAATCTAAAGATCTCCACTTCGACTTCCTAATTAAGATAAAGGGAGACCAATCTAAAGTTATATAAAGAAATTAAAGTGATTGCCTTTTTGTTCAAAGAAAAAAACAAGGGACACTGCACTTTTTGGATTTTCTTCCAATAGAGTGAAGAATCAGCTATTTCTCTCTCTCTCTCTCTCTTTAAAGTTGTGCTAAATATTTGATAATTTTCAAGATAAATACCATTCCTGCATCAGTCCCTTGGAAGTCGAATTAGATACACCATCTTTCAAATTGAGAACAAAGAAAAGGGCAAAAGAAAAGAAAAGAAATACTTCAGTATTTTGTATATGCATCGATAGATGGTTTAGGATCACCAGATCGACCACTTCCCTGCCTTACAGATGAATTGTTCCCCCTGGCTGCAAGCAAACCAAGAAAAGAAAATAAAGCACAGCTACTATATCTTTAAACTGAGTTAGATGGAGATGCACATATAATTGTTTGAGAAGAAGAAAGAAAGCTCTCCTCAACATAAGCAGACGATCATCTCTAGATTCGGTCATATTGCTCCAAGAGATAGGTAATAATACATGTGATATGCAACTAATACATCCTAATTCATCATAATTAATCAAAAGGTACCATCAGCAAGATTAATTAACACCGACACCTTGAATTTGTACAGATAGATTTAACATTGATAAGGAACCTATATATAATAAGCTAGCATCGAGTATCACTAGAAAACATGGAGAATTTGCCATCTCCCGTGAGATCTACAAACTACTACCGCCATTAGAGCTTAGTCATGAATAGGTAGGAATGATCAGTACATACTTTCCATTTTCATCAAGTGTCTCGTGCTGTCTCGTTTTCTCTCAGCAATCAGTGCTTCACGAGCTGAAACAGCTCCTTTGGGAGCAAGCAACGAATCAAACAAAGAACAATCCATCCAATCATTCAGAAAAGCCTCCTGACCCCAGATTTCGGGTATGCAAACTCTTCCAGCCACTTCATTCCAATGCCGAAACAGTTTTTCTCGGCCAGATTCCTCTTGCTGAATTGGACTCTTTGGCATCAGTTGCAAAGCATCCTGCTGCACTGATGATGATGATGTGTCATTCGGCTTTGCATCTTGACATCTGACTCTATGCGACGCTATCACTGGTTGATAGTTGTCGAAATCTAAAGAACCCTCATGGGCTTTACTTGTTTTGCTTGTTTTAGAGAGATGATCAGCGGCCATATTGGTTGTTTTAGTATCTGCAGCAATAGATGAAGAACAGTTGGCCATAGATATTGGTTACTAAGATATAACTGACGGTCTCAATGATAGTATCTGGATCAATGCTTGCATTGCATGCTAGAAGGTCTCTAGTCAAGGATTTATACAAAGAGAGTATAGAGGAATGCGTGGGGAATTTGCATTACACGTAGGTAGGGTTTGCTTTTATGGCTTTTGAAGTCAGAACGTGTCTTTCCTAGTTTTTTGTTGGTTCAAATGTGTGGTGGAATGGAACCATGTTAGGCAAAGTACTACATCTAGCGTAAAACGCAACGGGGGTAGGCCTTCATCCAAGTTTTGAACGGTTACAACAATTTTTTTATATTACAAAAAGTGTTATAATATTTTTTTTTTAAAAAAAATATTCCAAATAATCTCGTATCGAAACACACTCGTAACATAATTTTAGATATGGCATATCTTCTTTTTTTTTTTGCTATAAAAAATAGGAAGGTTATAGAGACTGATTTTGATACAAACCACTTGTATCCATTATTTTTTTTTTTCCAAATCCATCGTTATCCTTACATTTAGTAATTTGCATCTTTAATTTTTAAACAAAACTTTCACATTTATTTAAATTATTAATCGATACAAGTAAAGATCAATGATTGAAGGAGCTTTATATGTATATAATATCTGTTAGCTTTTAACGTCTGTGCTACTACTGAAATCCTTTTTTGTTTTTAATCAATTAGGCATCGTATTAATACCATTTAAAAACAGTCACTCAGAAATTCTTCATGTGGAGTTTCAGAATCTGTAACCAATAGCATAATGTAGAACTCCTTGAGATGATGAAATATGAACTGTGAATGGGATAAAGAAAATAGTAGTTGGCATTTTCAAATTGATTAAGTATCTTATTTTTGTTGGATTTTAAATAAACAAATGATGTGCTGAAATTTATGTATTTTGGTTCTGTGTTGACTATAATGTACTGAATCTTATATGTTTTTGGGTATTGCTGCTTAACAATACACTTGTCTCCAATTTTGTTGGACTTGAGTAGCAGTGCAAATTGACATGAATACTGAAACATCATGACACAATTCGATCAGCACTGTTGTAAGTTTGTAACAAGGAAAAAATAAAATAAAAATCTGTAGTACTGAAATAGAAAGTGAACAGGAGGAGTTAACCTTGAAGAGGCAAAGATGTGGACGTACGTTTATGCAAGAAAAAGGATGAGAGATATTTGTTTCAGGGTGATGGGATCACCAACTCTTGTCCTTAAATTCCTAAAGCATCGTTGGTCCATCTCCTGCAGACCAAATTCAAGGGTGGCCACACCTGTATGGACCACCTTGAACTAAATTATAAGCTATAGAATAGAGGGCTTTGCACAAGCTTTTTTTTGTTTAATACAAATTTAAGTAAATAATACCACGACATTAATTTCAAAACAAAAAAAATAATCTTCATTTTTTTCATCTTTCTCACCATATTGCAATTGAAGTTGTTCAATGGGTAAAGATGTATAACAGCTTATTAACATATTATAAGATATGCATAACTATTTGTAATAATTAGTAATATAGACTAGACGTAATTATTATCTATGGGATCCACGTGAATAATGATGGAATATTACACTAGTGTTGTAAAGTTGTATAAGTAACTAAGCGTATTTTACAATTTATAAAAATGACGTCCACATGAACAGTGACGAAATATCACACGGTTATTAAAAAGTTATACGAGTAAACGATCACATCTTACAATTTGTTGAAATGACCTTACACTGTTCGGGAACGCTTGTCATAACAAGCATTCTTGCCCCTTGCTCATGGTTCACTTGCCACATCGATCTCATATGATGTAACAATTATTGTATTCTTCTATTTTCTTTGTTGGCCAAGAATAAAGTTACATTTAAGTCCATTGAGTATTATGTGTCCTCGCATCAGCTTCTCAAACAGTCTGAATCCTGTTCCCTGAGACCCTCCCGAAATATCTCTTCTTGAACCTTAAAGATATAGTGGTTATTATGGGCGCTGCCAAGAAATCTTGCAACGTGGGAAAGTAATGCCCAGTCGATGCTTCACAGGCAACTGAAGTTATGGTATTAAATCAGAATAACAGGACAATGTTTGGCAGTGGCCTCTGCTCCTGGGTGTCAATAAGTTTAACCAACAACATTTGTAAGCTACAAGCATAGGCTCTTTGCTCTGTATTTCCCCTTCCTTTTCCTGGGGTAAAGAACAAAAGCAGGCAGGGGAATCCAAGTTTAACATCATTTCTAGCGGATCCTGCTATACTAAAAAGACAGTTTAAATTGAAATTAGTCTTTCCAACTTGATTTCAGGTTCCGACCAATTGTCCTCCTGCTGAGCAACCCCTCATCGGAGGAGACTACCACTGGTGTAACAATGATTGCCTTTGTGCTGTGTATGCTTTTGAAGGAGAAAGATAGCAAAATAGGTAGCCGAAGGCCAGACACAGCAGCAAGCTCATTCACTCTTGACAGCATGGTAGATGCGGCGGACAAACGTCAAGGAAGTATAAAAGCTGACTGTGCCGAGCATGAGGAAAAATGCATAGCACATAGAAGCACTATAGCCAAAATAGAACACTGTTTGCATGAAACCACTCATACTTGATTTGGAATAAAAGTAGAAACTGTACAGAAACATGAATATCCCCACGCTGCCCCCACGTAAGAAAGACCTGAATCAAACAAGGACAGCTTTACCATAAGAAGATGAAAGGTCACATGTATGGCTACAAGCAGAGATGATGAAAATGAGAAGGGGAAAAATGTCAAACCAGAAGAAAATCATACCAGAGAGATCAAAATGAAATTTAAGCTCTAACAGCTGAGTATGACAATAATAAATGCAATGGCTGATGCTAAATTAGAACAGCAAATTATAGTTAGAATGATAGCCTTATTCACTCAGTTTCTACACAGTGCAGAAGGAACATAAACATCTAAACATTCTTGCCTGTGCTTGGGAGTAAGGGTTCATGCGGAGAAAAAATATGAATGTGAGCAGGCAGTCTTCCAATGCAGATAATGCAGACCCCAAAAGTATGGTGGAAAACTTTGTTTTTAGAATAAAGTTTTTGACATGTTAACTTCAGCCAGTTTATTTAGTACTAAAACTGGACAATGAATGCTAGTACCGTGTTAATGAACGAACAACAAAAGGCCATGCATAGGGGCAAAATCCAATATGCGAGTTCCTCTCCAATGTCTAAAACTTTATCAGGAGACACAGAAACGTTTCTCCAATCAAGGTTTGCTGGGATAACATTTGCTTTTGCCGCATCATAAGTATGTGGTTCAACTTGTTAAAATTATGGGTACAGCTGATTATTATCATAAAATTCATATTAAGCCCACAAGAATCACAAATCTGGTAAACAACTATAAAATGGGCAAGAGTGTAAAAAAGAAGCCAACATGCAACAGAAAGTAAACAAATGCTCACAAAAATAATGCGCACAAGTAATTGTATTTAAACATACCGCCACCACCAGTCAGGATCTTCCACAGTCAGTTGAAAGTATGTCAACAAGATACTTAAGACAGCAGTGACTAGAACAAGAATCATGAATGTGATAAACAAGATGCCCGGAAGAGTAAAGATTTTGTATCCCCAGATGCTTGCATACAATTGATGTAACTCCATAACTATGGCACTGAAAGGTAAAAGACCCGCAATAAACATTTGACCAGGGATTCTGCAGTACCAAGTTGATGGAGGGACTTCTCTGGAGAATTTCCTATTGGTATGAGATTCTTGAAATTCAGGCCTAAAATTGCAGCCACGCAACCCACCAAGTGCAAGTAAGGGAATCCCGATAACCATATGCACAATAACTAGAACAAAAATAGTGCCAAATGGAAGGGCTGCAGTGGTTCCAAAATATGCAGCCACCAGATTAAGGGTAAAGGCTATGAATATGAATGGACCAAAGAAAAGCGTTCCAGCAAGAAAAACACTCCTTTCCTGAAAAGTTGACATTTCCATCAAGAGTAACAAAACAACAATTAAATTCATGAAGCAGAGCAAATAGTAGGGGCCTCTTACCCATCCAGTTTTAGCGAATTGACTATAGAAAGAAGCAGAGGTATAGCCAGCAACTGCAGATGTAAGAGTATAAACTATGATAATAGAAGTAGAAAGAGCTCCACGACTCTGGGGATAGAGGATTCCAGTGAATGCCAAAGCAAATAATACTAAAACCCTGTAAATATCAAAAAGATAAATACATATGTTGGTTATAGTGTAGCATTTTTAAGCTCAACATCCAACAAACCAAGTACACATAGATATGCACTGTATTATAATAGTTCAACAAGAAAGTATCCATTAATGATAAGAAAGAACAAAGAACCAATTCAAGTACAGAACTTAATCATGTGAATGTGAACATCCTAGTAATAATAAGTAATGACTGTTTAACAAACAAGCATTTGGTAAAACACCAAGGTTATCAAGTTTGTTTAACTCCCACTCCCTCCCTCCCTCTCGGAAAAGATATCCTGCATTGAATGCATAGCAGCCTCAACATTCTTATTTTACCAATATGTGGTCTGTTGAATTATTCATGGGAAAAAACAACTTCAAACCAACTGCAGTAAGAGGGCCAAAAGGCATAGAGGTACGTATGGAGGGAGAAAGAGAAAGAGAGAAATCTGAGTTGTGAGTAGTATTGCAGCCATGTCAAGATAACTCAATCATGAGTAACAGTACAGAGAATATTACTAGCTGTCCTGGAAACTCCATTGTAGCACAAGAATTCTGGACACTCATAAGGATAGCTGGAGCTATTATATTCATGCAATAGCAAGTTAACAAAATAGTCAAGGATCTATGATGGATTCATAATTTTGAAAATGGGAATGCATAAAGCCAGCAGTGATCTATACTTCAGCTCATCTTAGGAACTCAATAATTGATAAAAGGGACCAGGAGACCTCCATGATGTTGGTTGCAAAGTTTGAGCATCGGAGAATAGAGTCTAATGCAATAATTTCTTATGGGACATTCAGTAGGTATATCCACTGTGCAGTCAATTCAGTCATCTAGTGAACTTGATCCAATTTATCAGACTAGTTGGCAGCTCATATTGGGATAAGTTTATTCTTCAAACACTGCCTAATAAGTTTATCCAAAGTTTTGCATAATAATGCTTTTATCTAACATTTTGATGAAATATTGCTGTCTGATTGTCATTCTGTGCCTTTGTTCCCCCCGGGGGGAGGGGGGACGAAGAGGAGAGGTTTTGAAAAGGCTTACATGCTGACTTTATATTATGAAGCCACAAAGGGGAATATCCAGTACTGGTCTCCCATAAGCGTGCCTATCAACTTCTAATTACACCTTCCCCAGAAAGTAATTTTTTCAAATTGAATCACGTATTCTAAATGGACAAACAGGATTCTACTGGCAACAAAAGCCAAAGGTGAGACAGGATTATTTGCTGAAAGATATAAAATCCACTGTGAAGCATGTGATGCAGCCATAAAATATCAGCAGCCAAACTGGTAATTTATCGATGAGTCATAGATCCAACTTACAGAGTTAATAACTGAGCACCAGTGCCCAAAGCAGCACAAAACAATGGCATGCTCAGAGGACATCTGAAGATGTCATTTTGAATACATTTCCAACCAATCTCCTTATTTTCCTCTTCATCTCCACCTGTATTTCTGAAAATAAGATGACGAAGATGTGCAAATCACTATAAGATGTAAATAATTTTAAATCACATCCTATTACTGGTACTGATTCACGTTAGTCCTATGAACAGAAAAATATCCAAAGCAGCAGCAAGAATCATCATATAACATACCTTCTCAAATCATTCCTGAGGTTCTGCATGAAAAGGAAAGCAAGCAATCCAAAGAGGAGCACAATAATGACAACCGAATTAACACATGAGAACCAATGGATTTTTTGGTGAACTGGGAGTAGTGAGGCCCTCAAGTACCTATTCATTCTGCTTTTGAACGGAGTGGAGGTTTCATTCCAGAACACCGAGTAAGTGAATGTTATGTCTAGGTCAACATCATCAGTTATATCCACTGCACTATTTGGGTCAGAAAAAGCATGAATCTCTATAATTTGGTTGTTATTATGAAGAGCATTAAACTGAATATGCTTAAAGAGGAAGTAGGTGGGGGCCTTTCCATCCATGGACCAGCTATTGTCTTCAACTTTGCCAATGAATCCCCATAAGGGAAGATCATCATAATACATTTGAAAATAATAGTCCATTGCAATAGCATTCCTAAATTTTGCAATGTCATTCTGATTAATCTTCTTTTGGCACAGAGCGGCATCAGTATTGTCCAACTTAAATTTCAGCATATACAAAGAATTGGTCAAACGGTCACCATTCAGAACTTCACCAAGAGATTCCTTCTTTGGTAGCACCTTATCTGCGCATATAGAGTGAAAATTATACTTCTTACGGATGATTATCGGTCCCACAAGGTATACAAGCAGGTCATACGAGTACCAAATGGATTGTGAGTTCTCCCATTCTTATTAGATGCCACAGTTTCTGTAGAAGCCAAAGTGCTAACCTGGGAGGCAGAATGGCATTTCATAGTATTGGTAGGTTTCACTGCAAGAGGATAGCAATCAAAACAATATCAAGATTACATTTACAGAAAAAGGATGCCTTAGAAGAATTTGTGTGTATAGACATAAACATCCATGTATAAGATGTTTCGAATAACACGTTGTAGCATTTTATTTCCATCAGCTGAAAAGGATAAAACCATTTCATGATAAAGTCCTTGGCATTTCACACACAAGAGACCCCTTAATCTTCCACAGGTGCTGTGACACATGTTAAATTTAATGCTGAAGACTGCTACACAATTGCAACAGGAAAAAGAACCATCTGGACATTGAAGAAAATACTCATCATGGTGTATTTGTTAATAAACTTTTAGGCACACTTAACGCTGTGAACTAATTCCCTGAAAAACTGATCTACTAAGGATGTCTTGACAACTTAACAGATGCCATAATTTTTGTTTTAGATGGAAGAGCTGAAATTGAGCTTATAGGGGAGAATGAAGAAGAAAAGGCAAGTGAAGGTGCAACAGATAGCTAAGAAGTTGAGGACTTATCTGCCATTGCACTGGCACACGCGTGATGAAAGAAAACAGAGTTAGGTAGAACCGAGTTCTAACTCGGTTTGATGAACAGTCTAAACATACTTATCCACTAAGTGAGTTTGTCTCAAAAACTTAGACAACTATCACACTACTATGATTAACTAATTAGCATCAGCTCAATAAACAGCTCAAGATAAACTCATAACCAGAAGTCCACAACTGTTTGTGGTCGTTTGAAATACTAGAAACGTTGAAAAGAAATATGAAGTCTGTAGAATCTAGATAGGTTTAATTGGAGGGCTTCAATGCATCTTTAACTCTTCATTACAATTAACATCTATTCAATGTTGATAATGATCAAGACCAGAATTATATGTCAATTCAAAGAGAGCAACTCATTCAAGCAGCGAATGTCAATCTCTAATAACATTCAGATTGGTAACTCTGATTTATAAAAAACCAAACTTTCAGTATATAGAAATATAGTTGGACTCAGTTCTTCTACTTAGCTTAACAAAGTCCTGCAACTTTACTACAGATGATCAGAAAAATCTATACTTTCAATAATATAGCCCATCAATTTGCTTTTACTGAATTCGAAAACTTTGCAAACTCTCCAAGACACCAACTCCTATTCAGAAAGTCAAATGGTAATCCAGCTTTCTTGATCGGCATTTCCAAGAATAGTCTTAATTGGTCCTTCTCTTTTCCCAAACCCACGAATTGGACTGTTAAATTCTAAATCATACCATACTAGCACATACTTAAACCTTAAAAAATAAAGAAATTATTGAAATTCCTAAAATTAAATTCTTAAAACTGAAAAGAGTCAACTTTTAGCTGCAACAACAAATCCCTCCTTGTATTTTCTTGAAAAGCCCCATCCCAGAAAATAAAATGGCCCATAACGACAGAAACTTTATTGAGCAACTGAAGAGAAAACTATAAACAAAAAATGGCAGAAAGAGTGATGAATGGAAAATGTGATTACCTGGGATTGTTCAAGGGGCCAACTTTATTGACAAAGAAGGGCACCTCATCTCCCACATTGTACATGTGATCACTTGAGGAAGCTCTGGAAGAGAACAGGGATTGAAGAATTATCAGAGACAAAAGCAGTTTAGAAAATTCCATTTTGGTTATATTTGTTACTCTGAAACAGAGGGTGTGTTTGGATTCCCTGTTTTTGGGGCTGTTTTTGAAAAACTGTTTTTCACATTCCAAATGCTACAGTAAATGTGTATTTCCAAAACAACTCCAAAAACACCATATCCAAATATTATATCAAAAACAACTACATATGTATATTTCAATTTGTATATTATATATATAAATATATATTATATTATGCAATATAAATTGAAATTTACAAATTGAAAATTATATATATTATATATTATATAAATATTTATATAAATTAATATTATACATAATACTATATATTATAGATAATATAATATAATATACATAATATGTAATATTGTATACATAAATGTGTAAATATTTATACATAATATATTATGTACATTATATTATAATATATACATTATTAATGTATAATATTATTATGTACATTATTGTATATAATAATGTATAATAATGTTATGTATAATATATAATATACATAATATGTAATAATGTATATTATGTATAATATATTATATTATGTATATTATATTATATATATACAATATAATGTATATTATACAAATTGAAAATTATATATTATATATTTATATATTATATATTATATTAATATTTATATAATGAAAAATACAATAAATATTACAAATTGAAATATTATATAAACACCACATTTATAATATTATAATATTTATAATTAATATTAAAGTATATTATGTATTTTAAATATTTATATATTTATTTATACATATTATAAATATTTTTATATATTTATATGAATATTATATGTTATATAAATTATATATAATATAAAAAATATTATATATTATATATATTATACATTTATACATAATATATATATTAATGTATATTTATAATATACATTTATATTATTTATTATATATAATATAATACATTTATACATTTATATTAATATACATAATATTAATTTTATATTTATACATAATATTTATACATTTGTACATTTATATTAATTATATTAATACATTTATACTTAATATTAATATATATTAATAAAATTATAATTTATACATTTATATAATATTCATTTGTAATTTATACATGTATAATTATATAGACTTATAAGTTTATAAATATATTTATATTATGTATTTTATATAAATACATAAATATATTTATTTATAAATATTTATAAATGTATTAAATGTATATTTATATAAAAATATAAAAATATAAAAATTATAATTTATAATTTATACATTTATATAATATTCATTTATAATTTATACATTTACAATAATATACACTTATACATTTATAAATATATTTATATTATGTATTATATATAATATAATAAATTTATAATACATTTATATATTTTTATATAAATATATAAATATATTTATTTATAAATATTTGTAAATGTATTATAAATGCATAAATGTATATTTATATAAAAATATAAAAATTATAAATTATAAATTTTAATTTATACATTTATATAATATTCATTTATAATTTATACATTTATAATAATATACACTTATATATTTATAAATATATTTATGTTATGTATTATATATTTATACATTTATAATAATATACACTTATATATTTATTTATAAATATTTATAAATGTATTATAAATGCATTAATGTATATAAAAATAAAAATATAAAAAATTATAAATTATATAAATACCCTAAAATATGTTTTAAAAATGCCTCTAAAAATAATTCAAAAAACATTTACAGTAAAAGTTTTTCATATAGTTTTTAAAAAACAACTCCAAAAACAACTAATCCAAACGGACTTGTATTTCAAAAACGAAATGCTACAGTACTGTTTTTGAAAAACAACCCCAAAAACAGCTAATCCAAACGGAGCCAGAGTTTTAGGAGAAAGAGACTGAGCTGAAATGAATGAATCTTAGGGGCTATGTGAAAGTCAAAAGAAGGTACTTCAGAAAGAATCAAATAACGCCAGTTTATATCCTTGAAATTCACAAAAAACCCTTTCTACTTTAAAAGGCCATTTTTTGTATGAAAATGCCTCGCACTTGGTCCGAATTTCAGCTGAAATCAATATTTTGGAATATACTTTTGGGAAGACGAATGAAAATATCAATAGTAATTTTTTATTATGACTAAAAATGATACTAGCATCTAGTGAAATAATCCAAGCCCATAAGTCAATTAATTTAATCAATAGAGACAAATTGATGATGCAAAAACAAGGCAAATGATATTGTCACAACTAAAATTTTAATACCACAGTTAAAATAAAATTCAAGTTAATTTTTTACTATATTTGATGGACCAGTAACTTTAAGCATTTTATCAAAGAGAATGCTGTGGCATTAGATTTCGTGCTTTGGGAATAATACCAGCACAAACTACAAAGTGAGGGTACAAAAGAGAAAGCAGTGATGAGGAGCTAAGTATTATTGAAGTTTTTGCAATGTTACTCCGTTGTTTAGATAAGGGTTACAAGTGAATTGAGTCAAGTTGAGCTCAAAGTTTGAAGTCAATTTCGGATTCGAGTTTAAGTTCGAACATACTCGAATTTAAAAAATAAAAAATAAATATTTATTTTTTAAAAAATAAATAAAATAATATTTTTTTAATAAATAATAAAATATTAGAAATATATATTTAATTTCAATATATAATCGAACGGCTCGTAAACTAATAAGTTGAATTCTTTTTGTTTGAACTTGAGTTGAATTTTGATCAAACCAACTCACGAGCGCTCGCGAGGGGTTTGATTCATTTGCAACTCTAGTTTTGATAAATTAAGAGTGAATGATATGAAAATACACCTTATTGGTTATCAAATGCTAATAAATTGTTCGGTTTTTAGAAATGAAACTAAAATAACAAGGTTTTAATACTCTCAAGATAGTTATACGCTTTACTTTTTCATTTTCTAATCTATGTTTTATTAGAGATGAGATGTTTAACTACAATATGAATTGTCTCTTCTCCCCTTATACCTTAAAACTTCTAAAACAGAAAAAATTGAAATATATATTTGTTTGGATTGAGCATTATTTATCCAATTTTATTTGCTTACATCATCATTCCAATTTTCAATACACCTTTTTATCTTCCCAATTACCTTTTTATCTCACATACATCACATCACAAAAAGTGCTACAGTAAAAATATCCCAAATAATCCCAAATAACTTACAGGTTGGTACAATTGACCTCTCTATTTGCCACAAAGGTCTGGAAGAAATAAACGATAGAAATTTGAAAAAAATGATCCAAATTTCTTCGGGACTCTTATGACAACCCAGATCCATTCAACATGATTCTCCAATTATGAATTTTTCATATATTAGAATTGCCAAAAAAAGGTTGATTTTGAAGTACCAGCTATCTTCAAAGGTTGTTCGAAAGTGATTGTACCCATTTCACATGGTTGCAAAATGCACCCGTTTTACGTAGCTGTGCGCTTTCTTGTCCCACTTAATTTTGCGTAACCTTCACTTCCTAATGTATATTATTGCTTTGCATGAACACGAATACTGGACAAGTAACGATAAGCAGACAAAACAAAGACAAAATTCTCATGTAAAAAGAACATTGTATCATCCTGCTGTATTTTAAAAAGAACCGATTGGTTGAGTTCTCTATTTTTCTTTTTCCTTGGTAATGAAAAGTTTGATTGGATTCGATTTCGATTACTACCACGAACCAGAAAATGCCTCTGGCATCATAAGTTGCTTATAGAGATTCTTATAAATCGCCATCAACATGGCCTCACATTATCAACAGAATTCACACATACGACCTTTTACAAGGAAATGATTCATCTTTGCCAACTGAGCCGATTTGTGGTGGTGAGTTCTCTTTTAACATGTCATGTTCAAGAATTGAAGTTCTACCGTGTTCTATCTTATGATCATTTACCAAATCTGAAATTTTATGGATTTCTCTAGTTTAACACTAATCTACTCAAGCACGTAACATGAGGCAGTTGTAGATATTGAAGCTTCAAGTGCTAAATCTTTACAACTAGTTAATGAGGTGATTCTTGGCTCTTGAAGCCTTTGTTTCCTCATGCATTCCATAATCGCCAATTTTTCTTGCATGCTAAATCAATTTGGCTCGGAATTATGAGTTAACGTGCAATAGAATAATTGCAGAATTCTTTTTTCTTTCAGCCTCTGGACTTCAAAATCTTTGAGATGCCTCACATACACCTTTTGTGAGAGCACAGAGTTGTATACTAATCAGTAAATGAACATTTCCCTTTAAACTCAGTAATGTGTTGCTTTGTAGGCATTTGTTGGCTGTCACCATTCCTAGATTCTTAAATCATAGTTTCTTGTATCTTATCGTCAAACAAAATTGTGCATGAAATAAAAGCATTAATCTGAGGTGCATCTAGAGAAATTGAACCTGTGTTTTGCCACTTTCCGTTCTATCAGGAAGCACGCAACGACCGAGAGAGGCATAAACTATCTGATTGGCCGATTAAGAACACTTCGTTCTGGTTGCTGATGTTTAAGTTATTATAAATTCTCTTCTTCGAGAAAAGTAAATGCCACAAATCATGATTTTTTGAAGTCTGAAGATGTCAAAAACACGAAATAGTCCACCCTGCATCTCCTTTTCAGAGGGTTAAAATCTGTTTTACCCATTTTTTTAAGGTGGCTAGAAGAATATATTACCAGCAATAAGTTACAATCAATGAATATTTTTTGTTACAAAATTGACCACTTTCTATCGAGATACATCACTAAGATTGTAGATCTCAAATATTCAAGAAAATGGTAAATAATGCTTGTCTTTCTTTGAAAGTTGCATTACTGAGATTTAGTTCTCCGTCCATCTTATAGTCCACTGTATACTAGCCCACTGTATACAGTAGTCATGTAACTTAGGAATGCAAATGAGTCGAATCGAATCGAGTTTCGTATAATTGAGTCGAGTCTCAACATAATTTTGCGAAACTCGAGCTCAAGTTCAAGTTCAACGAGCTCAAAATGTCAAACTCGACCTCAAGCTCAACTCAAATTCGAGTCGAGCTTGAGCTTAAAAAAATATAAAAAATAATTATTTTACTTTTAAAAAATGAATAAAATTGTAATTTTTCTTAATAAATAATAAAATATTAGAGATATATATGTAATTTTACTATTAAAATAAAAAATAATATATATATATATACACACACACACATAATCGAGCTTGATCTGGCTTGCGAGCTAATGAGTTTAGTATTTTTAAACTCGAATTCGACTTGGTCAACTCGATCCCAAGTTGAGTTCGGACTCGAGTCGATCGCGAGCAGCTCGATTCGTTTGTAACCCTAGTCATATTGGAGTTCGAAATTTGGATTGCCATTGAGAAATTATGAAGTGCATTCTATCTTTGGAGCTTGCTGTTAGAAATAATTTTGATGCTAATCTAAAATTTCATATTCAATATTTTTGTGAAAAAAATATGTAAACAATCTTGGCTTTGTTTGGAAGCCTTGTTTCTTGCCCTCCGTTGTTTTTAACAGATAAGTTTTTTTTTTAACAACTTTTGTCTACAGTAACCTTTCAAAAACATCCTAAAATTTTTAAAATACACGCTCCAAAATATCTAAAAATATAGAAATTTTTCCCTCCTTCCCCACCTCAACCAATCAATGCGATTGGCACTCCTGCAGGCTCTCCTTTCCTTCTCTTTTTTTTCCTCTCTCCCACTCCTCCTCTATCTTTCCACTTCTCTTCCATCTTTCTCCTTCTTCTTCCCCTACCACTCCCTCTTCCCCCTTCCCCCTTCACCCATTCCTATCTCCTCCCCTTTTTGTATTAGTTGTGCGACTAGAGCTACAATCGGCTCTGGTCATGCGACCTGCAAGAGAGGGTAGGGGAAAGGGACAGGCGAAAGGGAGGAGAAAGAAGGGATGGCAAGGGAAGGGGAAGGGGAAAAAGGGGTGAGAGGTAAAGGACAAGGGGGGAGTGGAGATAAGGAAGAAGAAGGAGAAGGGAAAAGAGGGAGGAGGCGAGGGAGGAAGAGAGAGGAAGGAGGAGAGGGCAAAAAAGGTGGGGAGGGAGGTGGCGGCAGGGGAAGGAGGAAGATGAAGAGAAGAAGAAATAAAAAAAAAAAAGGTCTTTTATACATTTCCTAAACACACAAATACATAAAATTTTTCTACAATTTTTATCTGTAGTATGTTAAAAGTAAAATTTTATAAAAACTTTAAAAAAAAACACACCATCTAAAAGGACCCTTTAATTGAAGTAAAGATCAACTCTATCTATTGTTAGATTTCTCATTTCTTTGGATTTCTTTCTTAGTGTTACACAACACCATGTTTACCATCTCAAATATTACAAATACTTCTTCTTGATTTGGGATATTTTCGATGTGATTATTGAGATATTTGCCTCTTAGTATTTGATAGGGAGAAACTCCTCGAGAGAGTCCATAAAAGAATCCAATATATAAGTTAGGAACCTAAATCTGATCCAAAATCTTAAATCATTAGATCTCGGACCTTTACCTAAATATTAACCGCTCTTTCTCTATCTCTCGGACCAATGTGAGACATAATCTTTTACTCATGAACTTAACAAATCTCCCCATTCATGAGTAAACCCCGCATTAAACCCAAATTTACAAGTCCTTTTTCAAACCCACTTTAATACTCAACGCAAGTTCATCTTATCACCTAAGGTCACCTCTTCTCCCAAATATGGACTCATTCTTGTTCAACATCCAAACTGCATTCTGGACCCCTGCCAACCTTTGGCTCTTTGGTCTAACACCAACTGGACTCCTTGCCAAACCCATGGCGCACCTGGTCCAATACTAGCCAAACTTCTTAGCACTTTGGCACTTCGATCCACCATCAAGAAGAGAATTTTCACCGTTCCAATCCGAGAAGAATCCACTTGCCCATATGTAGCTCAATCTCACAAATTGAAACTCTAATACACATTTGATAGGGAGAAACACCTTGAAAGAGTCTACCAAAGAGCCTAATACGTAAGTCAGGAATCCAACTCTAATCCAAAAGTTTAAACCATTAGATTTCAGGCCATTACTTACGTATTAACTGTTTTTTCTCTATCTTTCGGACCAATGTGAGATATAATCCTTTACTCATGAACCTAATAGTACTTGTTATATCACAAATACTTCTGGATCGCATCTATGTAAAAGGCATTAGTTCCTCTTATGTAATTTAGACAAATTAGCCTGAACAAATTCTTATGGCAAGAACCGTCTCATCCCTTTGATTCTATACTTGAAAACCCTGCGATAGATATTGATGACACAAGTTCCCACAGCACATCCGTTGCTTAGCAACACTAATTTACTTTCATTTTATCTTGAATCACATCAATCTCTGTAAATTGCTGCGAACTTGGCCGGCAATGCAATAGCTGAGGGTCAAAACTTCAATATGTTGTGTAATTAAGTAATATATTTTCCAGTCAATTCACGCAATTGCAATTATGTTTTACTAGTAACATAGATGTTCATATCAGTCGTTTCCTAATCAATTATTAATTCCAGTCTAACCATTTAAGTGCAATTATCTTTTAATACGTTGTACATTCAAAAACTAATTGAATATTGTGATGATGGATGATTACCTGAGTAAAACATTCGGCCCAATATCTAGGGGATGCTGTTGATAAAAAATTATTTGAGTTGGTGAATAAGATCTTTCTCCTAGCTGCTAAGATATGCATCAAGTTCTTGTCCTGTGGAGATTTGAACAACTAGGAAGCTAGAATAAATTAATAATAGAGTAAATATGCATATATATATCTCTGTTGTTTTACAGAGCATATAGATATAGCTGGAGAAACAGATCACTGCTTGTATTTAGACATGAAATATATAGAATCAAGCTTAACAGGGTACTGCATTTGCAATTTGACTACGTGACAAAACAACTACTCAACCAGAATGCACCTATCTGAAATGCAAGCCAATCTTTTATTATTGTCTTTTTTTTTTTTTTTTTCAATTTCAGCTGTCAATTCTAAGATAGTTTAAGCTCTGAAGCATAAGATATCCTGCTTAAGTCTTTGGAAGACAATCAAGTGCACTAAAACTACTAAAACACTTCTCTTCTACCTGCTTAATTTGGTGAAGTTTGTACAAGTTCCTCTGGAATATTTGACCAGCGACTGGAAAAGGGTATTTGAGAATTGAAGGAGTCCTGGTCAAAGAAGCAATAATATACCTGCAGACTGAAAACTTCCAAACTTTGGAATTGTAAGTATAAAGAACTAGTTTCAAATTTTGATCCAAAAGTTAGAGAACTGGACATTCAAGAGAATCATGTGTACTTCATCTCCATGAATATGTTAATTATTTCTTTCTTGAGTTCAGATTTGTTATCGTGTAATACAATCTAGCAGTTATACTGTTGTACAAGCCCTTATAACATCAGCTTCCTGGTCAGCCATCTTCAGTTCAATTAATAATGGCACATTCAACAGAGGATTTAATAACAAGTTGGTCATTTTGTGAAGAAACATTTTACAATAATGAACATGACCTGTAGTTTGTTTAAGTTCCATGCTTATGGAACAAGCAAGGAATTAATCCAGTCCAACAAGATTGCAAAATCACTGACAATTGCTTTACATATCATTCAGGCCAATCAGCATCCTGCAGACAAAGGTGCAAGCAAACAATAAACAAGGGCATTTTTGGTGAATGCAAATCCAAGAAATGCCATATCACATATACATTACATATGGCTAAATCTTTGGCAACTGTAGTGATAAAAAACATGTGGGATTTACTAGGAATATTGGAATTGTGGCATCAGATACAAAGTTATCACTGGCGTACCTAATCCATGAAACTGAAAGAAGAACATCTACATCTAACCTAACCTTTTCTTGGTCAATCATTGGTTTTGAGAAGGAATAATTGGTAGATGGCATTTTACCAGCAAAGGTAATGGATGAACACAAAATAGTAGTTATCATGGTTGTGTCCACCACCTCTTTATATATAAGATTTATGGGTCCATTATCTAAAGTTTCAGCACAATAAATATGTTTTGGTCATCAATGATATTCATGAATATCCAGAACCATAACCTAGAGTGGAAACAGAAGCCTTCAAGGGACTATGTTTCAAGATAACAAAAGGGCAGTTTATAGATTGTGAACAGGGGCTTTATCCTTAAGGAAGGTGGGTTGGGAACATTTATTAAGGGTACACAAGCATGCCTAATGCATGTCCCAAAAGACCTTGATCTGGAAGATGTAATAAAGTCCACTCTGCCATGGACCTGTACCAATGGATAGTAGTAGTTTGAATAGAAATTCCAGTTAAGGGAAAGGAATCAATTTGTGGCATGGTTTTAGGTGATGACAGGGAATGGATGTTGACCCTTCAACAAAGGGGATAATACCAAACAAATCCATCTCAAAGTTTGGCTTAATAATCAAAACAAGTGGGTTTTCTCATTGGTGATTATTCTAATGTTTTGGTTGAAAGGCTATAAGCCAAGATTTTAAACTCAAATAGTACTTTATCTTCTCTATATATTTTTTTCTCCACCTAGGGCCATACTTGTCAAAGCACACACCTCTCTCCTCACCTCTATCCTTGGATTCAAGTCAGACAAGTCACTTTGCCACATAGTTAATATGCACTTACAAATATAAGTACAAAGAAAGAAAATAATAGTAACATAATAAAACGAGACACGTTATGAACCGTAAATTAAGTAAGTCGTAATATGTGTGTTACGTGTCTCAAATCCCTTCTTACCTGCATAAGACAATGAAAGATCAAGAAAACACATTAATCCATTTTCTTTTATTTCACATTGTTGTGAAAGAAAAGATTGTCCATCTCCAACGGAATGTTGAAAATTGAAATTGATGCACTACTTTGTTTAATCGTTTTCCTCATGTTAGTACTTCCAACTCTGAAGAGCCCCTAAAGAAGGACCAATAACATATCTCAGGCGGTTAGAGAAAGGGAAGTGGAGTAGGAGTCACTTGATTCTAGTGGGTTCACTTCCTGCCAAAGACCCCACCGTGGTTCTTTGACGTACTATACTACAAAATATTTGTTTGTTTAAACTAGTATTTTCTTCTTTTTTTTGTGTTTTTCTTTTTTCCCTTTCAAACCCCACAAAGTCACAAAGTCAGAGCCAGAGCCAGAGCCAGAGCCGAGCAGAGCCACAGGTCTAGAGGGCCAAAGACAAAGTAGTTTTTCAAGGAGAAGATCTGGTGTACCATCCGGGGTGGGATGGGAGTCTCATTTCATTTTTGAAAAAAAATAATAATGACCCCTCGTTACTTCTATCTACACCAGAAGCAGATAAAAGCAACTCAAACAACAGAATAATCTGACAATTTCCTTCGCAGAGAAGGAGAGGAGAAAGAAAAGCAGATAGATAGAGAGAGCTACGAAAGATCATCAAGAAAAGGCGTGTCATCACAACTCACAAGAGGGAGTATATTAGAGACCGTTTAAAAAGAGAGGGCATGTTTTGAGAGAACAAAAGACTGGAGGAGCCCTCCCCTAGCCTTAATCCTTTTCGCAATTTTGCTCTTAGATTCTTAGCCACTCTTGTTTTTCCTTCTCGTTTTCTTGTGCTCTATGCATCAAAACTTGTAGAAAAGAGGACTTTTTGGTGGTGCATCCCATAGAAAACTGAGGTGAAACATGTGGAAAACTCCGACTTTCCATTCCCTGATCCTTGTTTCCATCTAAAACCATTCATTTCCCAGCCGTCTTGTAGTAAAATTTTGTATCTCACACTTGGCTGCTGCAGTTTTCTTCTTTCAGAAACACAAGTATGGTCTGATAAAGAAGTTTTGGGTTCTTGCATGGCGAGTCAAAGAGTTGGTGAGGCTGGTTTTTCCAACTCAGGACCCTCACATCATCATCACCACAATACTATGCCTTACGCTGTTTTTCGTGGGCTCAACCCTCCTAGTACATCCTTCATGTACTTTTCCATCACCTCAGATCATTAAGTTCTTTCGTCTTTTTTCTTGTTAGTCTCTCTCTTTTTTTTTTTTTTAAATAATCTGTGAGTCTTGCATTTATTCTGACATGGGGTGTTAATATTTTTATGCTACAGTAATCAAGAAGGATCTGCTTTTGATTTTGGAGAGCTAGAGGAGGCTATTGTGCTGCAAGGAGTTAAGATCAACAATGATGAAGCCAAAACACGTATGCATTATTTTTATTTTCTTTCCCCATCATTTTATCCTTGTTCTGACGTTTGCAAAGTATAACAAACTCCTAAAGCAGAAAAAGAGAGAGAAAAGGAGCTACATATGTGGTCTGCTGAGGCCAGCGGGGAGGCTAAGGCTTACTATTTTTGATGCAATAATCATTCTTGGGTAAAGAACTTGAATGGCGTGGGGTTACAAACTAGGAAACCTGACCTCCTTGCATGATTTACTTACTGACTCCATAACTTCAGAAAGAACAAAGGAGAGAAAGAGGGCAAAAAGGGAGATTAGGTTCTTCCCCTTTTATGAGGTTTGAAAGTCCTTGCAAGACTTGATTTTTAGCTGATCTTCTGAAGATTTGGCTTGTGATTCTATGCAGCTTTATATGCAGCAACCGTCAGGCCTGCAGCAACTCTGGAAATGTTCCCTTCTTGGCCCACTAGACTTATTCAGACTCCTAGAGTACTTCCCTTCAACTATCTCCTCTCATATTCTTCTACCTTCTGTTTAATATGCCTACATCTTGTCATAGTAATGTTCTGGGGTGTCATTTTTTTGGGGTATTAATACGCTTTCTTGGCCGTTTCTTTAACTTTAGGGAAGTTCAAAGTCTGGAGAGGAGAGTACTGATTCAGGTTCAGCAGTAAACACACTATCGAGTAGAGCTGAGGCCAGACTGGAACCGGAATCCCCCATCAGCAAAAAATCATCATTGGAACCTCAAGGACTTGAGCAGAAGCATCTTCAGCTACCAAACCAACAGCAACAGCTAGAGATGGCTAATGATGGCTCGAGAGTAGAAATGCCACAGGATCATCAACCAGCTGGTGGAAAACCCACAACTGAAAAGGTTATTTGCACTTTCCCAGTCTTCCATGTCTAGTCTCCCAGTTCTTCAGTCATCACATCCCAAAATCCAGGAAAAAGTTGGCATCCTTTCAGGAAATTTTATACTCTCCCGTTCTCTCTTCATTATCACAAATCCCAACAATTGTCAGAAAATAATATCGAAGCCTGTTCTGATTTCTCAGTGATTCTCTGATTCAGTTTCTGACATGAGAGGCAAAAAAAGCGGATCTTTTTTTCAGTACTGGCAGTATCACTGTTCTTGTTTTTATCTTATTTGTACTAAAGAGGCTTCTCTTCCTTTACTCGATTTCCATAACTGTAGTTTAAGTTCTGATAATAATTACCACCTTTTCTTATCCCAAGAACTCTAGTTTAACTACTTGTCTTTTATGCTTTATCTGCTTTTGGTATTAGGGAAAGAAAAACGAAATCCGAGAAAAGAATCACAGCTGCTGATAGCATACGTTAGCTAGTTCATGGGATCAGTCCTCATTATTACCATCTTGAAGAAACAGTTTTCACATCAGCATCAGAATTATGAAAAATGCCTTTCACATTGTCTTCGCTCTAGACCCTCTACCTAACAATTATGAGTTTGATTTTTTGGAATAAAAATGACCAAATCTTTGAACAGATTCTGCATTGCTGACACGTTACCCTTCACTTCTTCTACCCTTTTGAAAATTAGAAGTGGACGAAAGTTCTACTAACTTGTTAATGTAGCAGTTATTGCGTAAACTACTTATTTTTCATTTTACTATTATAATATCAGGCATGCTATTCAAACTCAACCAAACTACTCTCTTTATATAGTTTTATTTCACTTTTCAATGTTGCAGAGAAGAGGGCCTGGTTCAACTTCAGAGAAAGTGCTCGATGCTAAGGTAGTTTACACACAAATGGAATATGTGTGCATGCAAGAAAACGTAGGATAAAAGCCCATATAAACAGTCTTGTCTTCTTTTTGTTGGATATGTCACCACCTTGTCTTTCTTAATTTCTTTCATTCGGCCTTTTCTTTTGTTTTTTGAGTCATTCGGCCATATTTTAGTGTCAATTACAGTTTAATAATAAAGAAATTCCAAAGTGTTCATCCACGATTGATAATTGTCTTTGTGGTTGCAGACATTGAGACGTTTAGCACAAAACAGAGAAGCTGCGAGGAAAAGTAGGCTTAGAAAAAAGGTCAGTGCCATTTTTCTGGCTTCTTATTGGGGCATTACTAAATTGTAACAAAGTTCCACTGACCTAATTCTCCATATTTATGTACTTGGACATTTTTAATGTGTTGTATTGCAGGCCTATGTACAACAGCTAGAAACAAGCAGGATAAGGCTTACTCAACTTGAACAAGACCTTCAACGAGCCCGTGCTCAGGTTGGTCAGTTCCTAAGAAGGACGTTCCTTTTTTAACCAAAGGGACAATACTTTTTTTTTTATTGATATTCTTGCTGACTAGTGGGAATGACTAGTTTCTTACTTTCTTTCACCAACAGGGATTTTTCTTGGGTGGTGGTGGTGCTCCTGGTGGGAACATCAGCTCAGGTTAGTTTATCATTTGCAAATTGATTTTACCATTTTAACCATCTTGTCTTTATCCACCTTTGATTTTCTTTTTCTTTTCCTGTTTTTATCTTCTAGATTCTAGTTGTGGTTAGGACAAGTTTATAGTGAAGAAATTTTGGCAGTTATGTTAACAGCACTGTAGAAATTAGGTACCATGCTTGTGAGGAAAAGTAAGTCATACTCTTCCTATATGCTAAGCGGAATAAAGTTAAATTGTCAAACTTTGTTCTCTACATTTCAACATGAAATCCCATATTCTCAACCATGAATCTGACACCGGCTGCCTTTTAATCGAAATTTCTACCCATGAGCCAATAGTCAAATCTGTCAAACGTCACATGTCAAATCTTAGTAACCTGGCATATGAGAATGACTATGACCACAATTTGTTTAATTCCATCGTCTTTTTGATTTAGATGCTAACAAGGCTTCCAATAGATATTGCATGTTTCAAGAAGAATGTCCTTGCATTTTTAACAGTTTCCCTGGAGCAAAAAACTGTTGCAAATCTCACTACTAATTCTGTCAATGCAACCACTCTCAGGACAAAAAATGATCAGACAAATTCATTTTATGCTTAAACAATCAAATAAAAAGCTCAAGGAAGTATACTGGTGGGCTTATACATGTGTATATATAAGGCTAATAGGACTTGCAATACTGCTTAATTTTAATGCAGGAGCTGCGATATTCGATATGGAATATGCAAGATGGCTAGATGATGATCACAGGCACATGTCAGAGCTTCGAACTGCTTTGCAAGCTCACTTATCAGATGGTGATCTGAGGGTGATAGTTGATGGATACATTGCACATTATGATGAGATTTTCCGCCTCAAGGGAGTAGCAGCCAAATCTGATGTATTCCATCTCATCACTGGAATGTGGACTACTCCTGCCGAAAGATGCTTTCTTTGGATGGGCGGTTTTCGTCCCTCTGAGCTAATCAAGGTTTGCTTTTCATCCTTCCACTTTTACATATGCTAAATCAATCACACAAATCCATTTTACGTTTTTATACGGCTTTCTTGATTTTTGTCAGATGTTAATAACGCAACTAGACCCTTTAACGGAGCAGCAAGTTGTGGGGATATATGGTCTCCAACATTCTTCGCAACAAGCCGAGGAGGCTCTCTCGCAAGGATTGGAACAATTGCAGCAGTCTCTGATTGAAACTATAGCCGGTGGCACTGTCAATGATGGGATGCATCACATGGCTGTTGCCTTAGGCAAGCTCACCAATCTTGAAGGTTTTGTCCGTCAGGTAAAACGAATTTACGGCATTTTCCCCAGTGTTTATTCTATATGTGATTGGCATTTAGGAACTAGGATTAGTCATATGCATGAACGGGGAAAAACATTTTAATTCTGAACGAGCAAAATTGGCAGAAATCTTAATCAACTCTCGTGTCCTGATGCAACATCCTTCTTGTTTAAAGTTATGACAAGTGCGATATCACATCAGTCTTCCGTTTGGATGACCATACTTTGGTGTAAATTATCTGTGGATCCATTCAAGAAAATTTCAATAATAAGCAATGGTTCTTGTGCATCCATATGGCCCGAAAGATAAGAGGAGATAAAAAGAGAGTTTGTAAAGGTTGTAGAGGAGGCATGGGAGTGGGCCTTGTTTATCTTGGCTTCTTTTAACTCTGTCTCTTTTCTTTTCGGGTTTTCTTTTCACTCTTTAGAGTACCCATTGCGTCCCTTCTTTCCAACAGCCAACAGGATCAAATTCTTTACTCATTTTTCCCTTTTTTCTAGGGGAAAGATCCCTCTAGAGCTGGTTCTGCTTGAGAAAATAAAAAAGTTATCCAAAGCAATATGGAGTCAATCCTTCTAAATTTAACGAAAGGAAAAAACTACTTTCAACTTTCCCCTTGGCCTTGGTCAGAGTGAATATTACTTCCTGGTGAAGTAATTGACTATATGCATGTCTTTAAAACATGGCACTAGCAGAAAAAGACTGGTTTAAAAGTTGGGGGAAAAAAAAAGAAAAAATTGACTTGACACATGGTTCCATCAAAACCCAGTATATTAAAGCAATTAAACCTTTTTTTGTAGTACTATAATTGCAATGTAGACACCTGCTTAGAAGAAAATAAGTTTTTATGAATTACTTTCAAGGGCAGTCCTCCAAAACGTAGAGATTCTGGGTTCTAATCCCCCTGTTTTTCTCCCAATTTCTTAAATTCTATCCCTTCGTTGCTAGAATATATTTTTTTGTTCCATTTTATAAAAGGGGCAGTCTAGTTTAGGGATTGACACAGAAAACTTCTTTTCAAACTTCCAAATATATATATATATATATATATATATATAGGTCATGGTTTCGTCATCCCTTGCTAATCCTGATACTAGAATAATTTGTGGTTAACAACCCCCGCCTTGTCGATTAAGCGGTGATTTTACTAATTTAAATGTTGTCCCTTTCTTTAATTTTGAATGTTCTTGTGCAAAAAGGACATTATTTGATGCAATGTTTCCATCAAAATGTGTTGCTATCAGATGGTGGATGAAAGGGACAACTGTTGAAATAAAAACCCTTACTAGACCACTCGACCAAATTTTCTACAGATGGATTTGGAATATTGTGAACTAGCTAGTTGACAACTCAAAACTTAACCTTCATTTTCTTAATCTATCTTTCACCAAAATAGTCCAAATCCTATGAATAAAACAACCACGTACATGATTTCAACTCTTTTGCTACATCTTTTGGAGTTCTTCTTGCCTATGCATTATTATGACAACATGGTGTGTCGTCGTAGGGTTTTGCTTTTGAAATCTTAATTTGAATTGTAGGCCGATAATTTAAGACAGCAAACTCTTCATCATCTGTTGCGAATATTGACAGTTCGACAAGTGGCACGATGTTTTTTGGTCATTGGAGAGTACTATGGTCGACTCCGAGCACTTAGCTCCCTTTGGGCATCACGGCCAAGAGAGTAAGATAAAACGGATGAATTTTTTTCTGATTTTATTTCTTCCAGACATAGATCAACTAATTAGAAGCATCAGCAAGTTAGAATCAGGAGCTTGTTAAAGAAATCTTTTTATGTTTTGTTTGATTTCCTTGTTAGAGAGAACATGCAAATGGCAAAAGTTTTACTTAAGATTTGCAAACCCTTTGAGGGAAATGCTCAAGTAGTGGAAGATTATCAAGGATTAATACAACTAATTGCAAGCTAATTCTTCTTCTTCTTCTTTTTTTTTTTAGTGTAAGTAGGTGGTTTCGAACTCAGAATTTTTAACTTACACTCCCTTCCCCCAATTACAAGCTAATTCTTGTTTATAAACTTTATAAAAATGTTGAGTGGCCATTTTTTTAAGAGGTTCGTAAGGTGACTCATTTTTTTTTTTTTTTTGAGTCATAAGATGACGAGTTTGTTTGTACATGAAGAAGAACAAGATATTCTCCTTAAATTAAAAAATGTACTAAAAAGAAAAAGTTAGTAGTGTCATCTAAAACTTGACAATGGAAATCATTAAAGCATCTTGAAATGTTGCTGTGTGGAGCGCTTTAATTTTATTTATTGCTGTTGTTTAGTTATATATGTACAATTTTTAATGCATGTCATAAATCAATCATTGATTTCAATAATTGCCAGGACTATGATTGGTGATGAGAACTCTTGCCAAACAACCACCGATTTGCAGATGGTACAATCTTCCCAGAATCAATTCGCCAACTTCTGATCCTAGCTCAGAGTAGCCTGATAGAGTATTGATGTTCAAATCCCATAGCCTCCTCCCATGCCTCTTAGCTTTAGGGCTTCCCAATCTATATACTTTAGAGGAAGTAGCATTTCTTGAAAATTCTAGCTTGTTAAAATCCTTGACTTGTATTATGATCTTGTAAATGTAAATCAGATCTATCTGCATCAGGAAGCTCCCTATGAATTAATTTATGAAAAAAAAACAATTTTAAAATGTCGATATTTCTAGACGATTATGTAATATCATATTCAATCAAGTTCTTTTCCATATGTGAATTAATTTACAAAACAATTTTAAAACGTCGATATTTCTAGACGATTTTGTAATATCGTATTCAATCAAGTTCTTTTCTAGTCCTAAGTTACAAAGGAGGACTAAGGTGAAGGCCTCGAGAGTGCAATGCTTCAATGCTATTGCAATGCGAGCTGATACTTAGCTATAAATGAGTCTACTTTCTTTGCATGAAAGAAAAAAGTGTTGGAGATTTTTTCATTGTAACATATATACTAAGTATTTGATATAGGGAAAGGATATCTTTCTTGTTTCTTTTTTCTTTTTTTTTTAAAATTTTTTTTTTTTGCCCATTTCCCTTATTTTTAATTTTTTTTCTTGGTTGTGGGGAAGGGGTGGGGTTGGACCTCTTTGTGACACAACAATTTAGAAAATCAACTAGGAAAAAACTAGGATGAGAAGGTGGTTGCAGCTTTTCATTTAATTGAGGTGGTTGTGATAAAGATTATCTTAAAGTACAAAGGACAAGAAAAAGGAGAGAAAGGAAGTTAGATGATGCATATTGTCTTCTTTCGAGTAGGAAATTTGCAGAAGTAGGAAGAGGGGGATGAATATTGCTACTCTGTGCTTGCATGGCTTTCATGGAGGTGGATATTTTATTGCAAATACTAGAGAGATAAGAGAGAAACTCGTCCCCTTTGTGGTTTTAATCATAAAATTTGACGATAAACACAAAAACTAATGCACAAAGGACAGAAGAAGTTCGGTTGCACATTTATTGAATCGAGGAAATCAAGAACACAACGAAATAGCTGAGGTTTGACAAAATTGTTTTCTAATTTTTAAATTTAATAAATTGCTTAGTTTCATGTTTCTTGAAGCAAACTAAATGCTTGAGAATGAATTGCTTTCCTACTACTTTTTTGTTACAAGAGATATTGTACCTGAAATCTGAATTAGTATCAACATACTTTCAAACTAGCTAGACGTTGGTTTTTGTTTCTTTTTTAGCCTGTTAATTTTATTTATTTATCTTTTTTTCTGTAAAAAACTGTTTTCAATAAGATTCTTTATAAGCAAAGTAACATTTTGATTATTTTTTCGCCAAAATACCCATAATAGATGACAGCTTTTTTTACAAGTTTGGAAGAGCTAAAAGCAATCGAGAACCGATCTCTATATTTCTGCAAGAAAATCTTCTAAAATCATATCTGGAACTGGAAGTCATGAAAATTCTTGATTTAGTTGGAAGCTCTACAGAAAAGGCTAAAAAATGTCATCATTATTATTTAGTCTCCAATTGCATTTGTCAGCATTGCAAATTTTGATCGTGTAATTTAGGAGAATCTTTATGGCTTAAACAAGGTGGAAAAGGGTTATAACGAGATTCATCTGAATATTCAGATACAGCAAACCTTTTTCTGTTTCTGTTCTTAATCAAACAATTAAGATCCGGACACAAAAGAGAATACCTTACAATTGGACTGTATTCACTAGGATATTTCCATAGCTCAGTTGATATGTTTGAGGATCATCTAGGGACGTTACTTGCTAGATATGCTTCTACATTGTCTAATGTCGTATTATTATTCGTTCTGTTTCTGTTTTCTAGAGCTTCACTGAAAACAAGTGATTTTCGAAGAGGGGGAAAAGAAAAGTGGTTTTAAAAACTCATAACTTGATAGGCTATATATTGTTGTCTGCCATGAATGTGTCAATATTGTTACAATCTCGCTGCATGCAGAGAGAACTTTTAAAACTCTCATCTGATCACTAGATCAACCCTAGTAGTTATTGACTAAATGCTTTGAAAATAATATATATCAAGGAGATATATACTAGCTAGCTCAGAGAAGGCTAGCTAGAACATATTGGTCCCAAAGATTGGCATAAGAGAATTTCTCAGTTTCTTGACGTGATCACCTTTATATGATTCAAGTTCTGTTTTGACGTTTTGGCTGTATTACCAAAAATTGAATTTGAATTCATGGAACAAAGGATATTCTTTTCACATATATTTTAAATTGCTGGATACTAGTATAATTGCTAAGAAAGTCAACGTAAATTAGATTTAAATCGTCTATCCTGAAATTACCTTCTATCCCGTCTGTCCCGTGTTTATACAGCTGCCACGTGTATTGATGCATTGATAACTCAAGCAAACTTTTGACTAATTGACTAAATTTGCTTGATAACTCAACAAGTCAAAGGTTTGCTTGAGTTATCAATGCATCAATACACATGGCATCTATATAAACACGGGATAGAGGATTCTAAGTGCGTAAATTATGGGGTTAGTTAACTGCATCCAAATTCGCAACTTAATTTGATTTTCTATATCGGAGAAGGCCTTGGGTTTCTATCAAACTATTGGTCGAATATATTTTGTTTGTATTTCTTCAAACAATGGCTAAAACAAAAACACTTCCTGTTCGTATTTGCCAATTTAATGCTATAGATCTATTAAAAACTTTTGCATTGTCAGCTATTTCTTAGCCATGCTAGATTACGTGCACAGTAAGGAAGAATTCTTCTTCCCCACACCAAGAATTACCAATTGTATGCAACCAGACCAGTAGTATGTTGAATGAGTTTGAATTTGTTAAGTCTATCCTTTTGAGATTTGGGGCAGGAATGGCTTCAATAGCAACGGTTCCTAAACATTTCACAGCCTCCATCGGTCAAGAAAGGATTGTATGGTTTAATTTACAAGTCGTACATCCATTTTAACAATGTGTGTGGAGTCCATATATAAAAGATGAACTAAATTTACACTGTATTCAAATTGATTTACACATCGAACAAATGCATTTACATTTTGTTCAAATGCATGAAACTGCTCCGAACGGTTTCACTAGTAACAGTTTCAACCCCGGATCCATCATTTCGATCAAATCTGCTTTAGAGTTTTACAACATGTGAAAACATGGACATTGAAAACTTTTTAAGAAAGAATTATATGCAAAGAGTGATTAATTAAGAATAGCTCATCAAGAAGCTTAATTTGACTTATTTGTCAAGTCGGTGTGAGTGGCTTATAAAGGACATCAACCATAACTAGGAGGAGCAATTTCAACCGTGAGAAGATGGATTTTTCTGATAAAAAGTAATTAAACGACAAACGACATTAACTAACACTGTCTTTTGGCCGATAAATCTCTTTGTCAAAAGTTGGATTAGTCAAAGAAAGAGATTAACGTATAATTAAATTGATGTGTGATTAATGGACTCTATTCGGCCTCTACTTTTTGGGTTAGCATGACAAGCAATTTTTAACATAAAATAAAGAGAAAGGTCGGTAATATCCCGTCATTATCAGCGTGCTTTTGTAAACCCTAGAAAATTATTGGGTATAAATCAAATACGTCATTTGCAAATTAGCTTTGATTAACCAAATATAATCATTCTTTCATCATTGCCTTTTGGGGTTAATAAAAGTTGGAATAGCAATTTAAGTGTCTTGTGGTCCACAAAAACAAGTTCACTTACTACCGAGCCAGGAAAGCAAATTGGAATTTGAGTGCTTTCACAATGTAAAGACAATTCAATTCTCTTTTGCTGATTTGGGAATTGAACTTAACTCAGCAAGTAACCACTGGATTTCCCTGTTGCCAAGTCATAATATGTTGTTGTGACATTGGAACATTCTTGATGATCACTTTGCCAAAAGAAACAAAAAGGATAGTGTTTTTTTTTTTTTCATTGACATAAATGTGAAAATAGAAACTCAAAAATACTTAACTTTTTAATCTAACATTCTCTTAATTTTTCATATCTGTAGTATCTAGTTTTGTTCTTCAGATCTATTTGCTTCTGTATATGGTTGATATAATTTCTGTCATTACTGCAGATTTAATGAATGATGATTTTTTTTTATAAAAAAATGTGAAAATATTATTTGGTTTAAAACGTACAAAATTTGCAGCTTGAAACTCTGTATTTTTGCGCCTCAAAATACTTGGCAGACAATACCTCATCATTGACTATAAGAGAAATCCAAAGCACAACTCATCCCACAAATTTTAGGTTGACTCTCTTCGTTTCCAACATAACCAAAGAATTATACAAAACTTCCCCACCAAAAAGAGAAAAAGAAAGAAAGAAATTGCATAACTAAACTCGTCAATTTGAATTGTAGATGAAATGATCTTTATAGTACATCTTGTTTGGCATGGACTGCTGTGATTGCAAAAGCTCACCTGACCTTTCATAAAGAAATGATAAGATCTAAAGCAAAAGGGCACCAAATCCAATATCAGACACATATCCAAAACCGGTTTAACTATTATTATTCAGGAATGATCAATAATTGATTCCTTTGATTGCTTAATATAATTGCCGACAAATTGTTGAATAATCATATAGCAACATCGAGGTAGATAAGCATGTACTATACAATCTTTCAATTTACTTTTTTTTTTTTGGTTATTTATTGAATTAATCTTTTATATATACACTGACAGTGTGTACACTTTCATCATTGGATACATGACACATAATTTGAATTTAAAATATAAATTTTACATATGTGTCACATATTCAACTGTGACAGTGTATACACGGTAAGAGTATATAAGATTTACTCTTATTTATTATGGACATCCTCTTTCTTTAAAAAAAGATCATTGAATGATGCTAGTTTTGGAGCCAACTACTGGTCATTAATTCCCTCTGGAGCTTGCTTTCAAGGAAAATTTGTCAAAATGGTTTCCTGAAAGACAGACAAAACGTTAAGGGGGTTGTCATTCATTTCTTATGTTCCTTTTAAGCCTTTGTTTTTGGGGTTTGATTAGCCTTTGGCAATTTAGAAAGGATGCTACAATTTGGATTTGCAAGCTAATCATTTAGGCTGAGTATCCAAAGAAGATGACAATCCACAAGCATTTTTATGAGTATGAGAAGAAGATTTTGAACTCCCATCAATATGTCACAATGAGGATTTAGTTAATTAAACACATAGAGATTTGTAACTAAATTCCTAATGAATTATGTGATTACATTTGAAACTACAGTGAAAAATGATAGTCAAGGTCTTCATTTCTTTTCTATTTTCTTTTTGTTTTGGAGAATGACATAAATATTGCATCAGGTTGAATTTGGTATGTTTCTATTTAATATATCAAGATTTCTGTGTAGATAGTGACAATGCTATGTTTCACAAAGTAATCAAGCACAAGATTGACAATTATTTTTAGTTACTTAATTTGGCTTTTGCATACAATTAACCTCTTTCAATTAACTGTCTATAAAACTAGTACTAGTTCCTATCACACTACGCAACAGCAGATAAATTTGAAAGGAACTTCCATTTTCCTTTGTTATAAATGACAATAGTCCATGCTAAACTAATTGGCAAAAACAATAAGAAATTGCCAGATGGTAGTGTTTGAGCAGTTAAAATTTTCTCTTCCTTTCCTTTTCTGAGAATGACTGAACAGTTGACCAAATGCTCTTATTTTAATGAATTTTTCTAATGGGTGACCATACGTTAACATACCTACATTCCATCCTATCTTATCATGTATATACACACCCTAAAAATTATTATTTTCTCTTGCATTTATACACTTTTCCTAATTAATCCCCTTGTATTTATATGCTTTCCCTAATTAATCTTATATTTCTAAAAATCTAACACCTGAAATACATCTTAAACACATCGTTCTTTAATATATAATCTCTAACTAATTTCTTCTCCCATTTGAAGCTTTGAAAGCTCTTAGCGGGCTGGATTTTTTTTTTTTTGTTTTGTTTTGGGAAGTTGTTGTAATACATATATTCTACTATTTCAAAACTAAAGAAGAATGGGACTATAAGATAGACAATTATGGACATTAATCCTTGGCATTTTTTTTTAAAGAAAAGTGCTTTATCACTTGATGCTAATCAATTTTACTTTGATTAAACATAGACTACAAAACCTAATCCAAATCAGATAGCCTTCTCAATATTCATGTACTTAGAGATTGCAACAACCACTAAAATAAACAAACCATCATGATTCAAAACCAACTATTTAAGAGATTAACATTATGTGTAAATATAATATCATGATAGCTCGATTAAAAATAAAATAATGATGAACAGCATCTTTAGGAAAGAATCTTTTCATATAATAGCCTATGGTTGGTTAAGAATTTGATTGGATGTACCAACCAAGAAATATATAGAATCAAATAGACAAGCACAATTAATCAAGTTAAAGCATTTAGAAAAGTAGAAAATTCTACTTACAACATCTTCATTATATATATATATAGAAAACCATTGGAATTGGCTCAATAGCCAGGGAGGGCTCTTCAAGTTCTCTCCACTATCAAGGTTCGGAATTCAAATCTTAAACTTGACAATTGAGAATAAAAAGGGCTCGAGGACAGATAGAACATTAAAAAATATATACTTTGTTAAGATCCTCAAACAGAAATAAAATGAAGCAATTTTCACAGAATGCAAACTAAAGTAGGCCTGTAGAGTTTCTTGTGTATCAATCCGTCAAGGCTATGTTAGGTTTCTAAACCGTGGGTTGACAGATTTGGGTCCATGAAATTCTAATGGTATTCTGTGGTTAAAGCGAATTTAATTTAAAAATTAATACTCGAAACAAAAAGAAAATTCATCTTTTTTGCTAGATTATGTAGAAACAGTCTTCTTCTATTCAAAAACTTATGAAGTGCTCCAATCTTTCAATTGTATATCAAAATATAGGTAACCAGTAGCACATACAAATGTCCCTTTTGAATGACCATAATTAAGATTAGCAATCCAAATTGAACCGTCAATCAAAAATTTAAAAATTTTATGACACAAATTATTGAGTTACCCTTTTTTTTTTTTGATGGTGAGACACCAAAAATATTATGTAAAATTTTCTTACAGTACTAAAATTTATACATGCATAATTTGAGTTAGTACAATCGTTAGTTGTGTGTATATGTTGATTCTAAATGATTTACTTGCAACCATTCTAATTCTCAAATGTAGCAGATGTAATAGAATCAGAATTATTTATATGGGCATTTGAGAGAAGTCACATTAATGGAATATCAAGTCACATATGGGCCAATTTGCAACTTCAAATGGAATTCACAGATTTAAGGAACCAAACATTGGTTTCTTCCTACATAAAGTTTTACAACCAAATCTAAAACTAACCTTAAGAGAAAATTAAAGTGATGCCTTATTTGTTTGACAACAAACCATTGGTGATTCATAGTAGGGGACTTGAATCTGAGATCATTTGAGTCTGGGAAGCCACAGATAATTTTTTACCACTTTATTACAACCTCAAAGGCCACCACATACCTCAAAGGCCTTTTTTCAAGTAAAAACTGAAGAAGATTCAAGGAACCTAAAGGACAGCGATTCTGTTCTGGTGATAAGGAGGGATTATATGCAGGTAAGAAGCCTAAATGGCACATGGTATTTTGGAAACTTTGGAAAGACAAGCAAGTAATGGGCCAGATTTTTACAATCTTGAATTTCAATGAGTTCAAGCATCTAATAAAGTGTCAAATTATTTCGAGTTCAAACAGTCAGAATAACATTCCAATACCGCAAACCAGACTTAACCAGGAATTTAAAAATTCTAACCCCAAGAAGTAAGAAGACCCTAAAATCTGTATCAATCAGGAATTGCTCTGCAGAAGAAAAGAGAAGGAATAATGTTCATGCTGAGGAAAGTAGAACTCAGCCACTTCACAAGCACAACATTACAGAAACATCTCCACTTCTGAATTGGCACGTCAAGTCCTATACAGTCACCATCTAACAAGCCTTCTTCATCAAATTTCAACAAAGAACTAAGATCTTCAGTCTCACCAAGGATTTTTACAGGGTCTAATGGAGTTGAAGTCTCCTGTAACCCAGAAGAACCTCTCTGCATGTTATTATTCTGAGAGTCAAGCCTCTGAATTGCACCCAACGCAGGACCAATCTCTGAAAATCAGTACTCAATTATTTGGAATAGCCCAATAAAGAAAACTGCTGTTTAGCGCCAGAAGAAAAATAAATTATGTTTTGGCGTCAAACTGGACTGTTGACTACACAATAAAGCAAAAAGCAAACTTTGTCATTCATTTTACCAAATATCTTGCTCTGTTACGAGCTTCTTTACATTTGCTATCAAGTATCATAAAGCCATCAAACTCAATAGGCCTTGTATCTTTCTCAATTGGAGGTTTATACAAGATACCGCTCAGCAGAGCACACTGACTGAATACATTCTTGCCTGAATATATCCTCATCTAAAGACAATGTTAAGATTTTGGTTATTTCTTTCATAACGAAGAGACTTTTACAAAGTAGTACCTGAACATTTGCGCTTTGCTTTGCCATGAGCTCGTTTACATTTGTTATCAAGTATCATAGAGCCATCACATTCAATAGGCCTTGGATCTTTCTCAGTTGAAGGTTTATATAAGATACTGCTCAGTAGATCATGCTGACCGAAGATACTCTTGCCTGAGTCTTCAAATTGCTTGCACCTAGCAAGAGTGCGTTTGACAAAGGGCAAAGCAGCTCGTTCAGAGACTTTACGAATCCTTGAAGACTTGCTTCGCCAACCACCCTGGAACTGAAAAAGATACTTGATTTGAATAATAAGGCTCAAAGTGACTCCATGACATAGACGGGATTCGATCAACAATGACCTTGGAGTTCCTTGATTTGGGTAAAGAAAATAAAAATATTCAAGAATGCAACAAAAGTAAAAAAGAATTGTTTGCAAAGAAATTATGATTTAAATAATGATTTCAACAATCAAGCAACATGACTAGAACAGACTATTTGAGTTACTTATCAGTAGCCCAAGAACACTTCATTTTTACTTTCCAGTTATGTAATTTAAATCAAATGCGTCCACGGAGGCCAGTGGGATGAATAATGTATTATGTTGTGAGTTTTGAGATATGTAAAACGTATGGACACTTTGACATGAGATTTCCCATGTCAGTTTGGACACCCCCACCCCCCCCTCCCTGGGCCATGGGTTTTACCAAAGAATATAACCTGGATTATACAGAACGAATACAATTAAGCAGAATGACATCTGCCTCAACAAATGGGACATTTGGATCCGTGACATTTGGATCCATTGCTGCTGTAATAGTTTTCTTCTTTTACATTTTCATTCTTGATGGCACTAGGTGCCCGTATTTGGGTGCGGACTAGGGGAACGAGGAAGGTACAGCACATCATGAGGCAAATAAGTATGGTGCAAAATCAGGGAAAAAAACAACCAGAAGGGACTCAGATGACAAACTTGAGAATGCAAGTCTTAGCAAAGTGTTTCCTCACTCTAGAACCATACATGCCCTTTCCTCACTGTAGAATTTTACATGCCCTATACATGCACAATAAGCACAGCACATGGGGCCTATCAGTGACATAAAGCCTTAAAACAGCAACCCTCCTTCCCAATGCAAAGCTAATGGCAAGGGAATTTCTTGGCAAAAGTACCTTCAGTTAAAAATAGTTATCAACCAAGAGCTAAAGCTTCTTTACTCTAAACGCTTTTCTGTCCTAAAACTAGAGCTAATACTAGCATAATCAAAATGAAATAATGAAAGAAAATATCACAATTTCCCACAATCCAGATATTAGTAGGCAATTTGCACTTATAAAAAGCTAGTAGCACCTATGGTTCACGTAACCAGGAAGTGACGAAGACACAAAGTTTCATCTATAGACCTGAACTAGATAATCAAATACTGATCGTTTAAAATTCTAGATTAAAACATGGGAATCAGCTTATCTCAATTACCATCCTCTTGTAGGCCATTTCAACCAGCTGATCCATAGCAGATTCTTCAAGATTCCTAAAGAAAAACCTCATTATTCTCATATACAAAATGAATGAGCTACCTGATATCAGTTCAGACTCAAACAGTGTGTGACCATACCTTTTCTCCAAGTCTTGCTCACATTTAATAGCTTTTCCAATTTTCCTCAAGTTATTCTTCACCATTGAAACCTATCAAGATTGAATTATCTGTTGTAAGGGATGAAAGAATTTGACACCTATCAAGTTATTGTGAAAGATGACAAATTTGACACTAAGTGACAAAATGCATGTTACCATGCTTTTTCCTAAACAGAGTCGCATAAAATTATCTGCTGAGAAGCTTTAAAAAAAAAAAGAAAAAAGAAAAAGAAAAAGAGAGAGATCAAAACAGTATAACTAGGTGCTAGTGAATATGGCAAACTTTAAGATATAAAACCACTGAAAAACTTAGGAAATCACTCTAACCTTTTGCCACAGCTCCCCTCTAAGTCGCTTAATTTCTCGATCAATCCATCCTTCTCTACTGTCTAGAAGAGGCTGTTAGAAAAGGACGAATTAGAAAAATGATCAGACCAAAATGAAAAGAGCTTTGATCAGTCAAATCCTTACCGCATTTAAACCAATGCTCCACGGTTCCAGAGATAGTTTGTCATTGGGAGACAGCATCTGATATGAACAATTAAAAGGAAAACCTGGAGGTGCATTTACTTGTGAAGCATGTGTTAAAATTGGATCATTTTGATTATTCCCATGCAAAATTCCTGCGTTTGAATAGGACAAGCCTTCATCTGCTTGCAGTCGCCCTTGATTGCTGAAAGTATTGGATACACTTCCTGTGCTATACGTTGAAGCACTTTTATTAGAACATAATCCGTACACAGAAGAATACTTCTGAGCTTGCATATCTAACTCTGGCTGAAGTTCAAATTCCACTCTCTCACAGCAATGGGGATCAGAACCTGTGTAGGTACAGGAAGACAAATGACGGTCATCAGTTATGCACTGAAAAGAAATGATCCTTACTTCATTTGAACTAGATTTGTCTGCACCTCCATCTTCATTAACGAACGCTGAGAGGACTCTTTGAAGCAATGGAGGAACAATATTTGATGGCTTATTTGATCTACCAAAAGCAGTTGATGTTATTGATTGTTGATCTGAATTACTGACTTCCCTTCGAGGAGAACTACTAATGCCACCCTGAGAAAATAAACTCAACAATCAAATTACTTGAGTCAAAAGCTTAGTTGTATTCATCCCTGTATTTTGCTGGTTCTATCTTTGCCAAACAAATTAAGAAAATTGCAAACTTATGAAAGAAAATAAAAAGGAGTATTAAAATGGGCAACTAATTACCGGTCTATCATATTCATCACCAAATATCTGAGACTGAGTCAGGTTCTCAACAAAATTCAGCTGTTAAAAGAAGAGAACGTGTAAGAAATAGATGCTGTATCAAGAATTTAAAACTTCAAAATACAAAATGTATATATCAGGCATGAGAATTTATTTAGGTACTACTTCTTGTTTGAGGAAAAATATGTCCTGAGAAGTGACAGGAGCAAAAAAGCTCTCCATTGTCTTCCAAAATGGAAAAGAGCAGGCATTTTCTGCAGGTACATCATATATATCACTAGGATCACATTCATGTTGAGAAAGTATGAAGAATAAATGTCTAAGAAAACAGATAAGATTCAGATATGTACCGCGTATACTATGAACTGAACCAGCAGCCACTAACAATTCTTTGTGATCATCATCGGTTTCACCTGGATAAGTACATTCAGAATAGTTTTAATACAGTTTTCAAAACAAGTCAACTATTTTCTCTGAATGCTGTCATCCTTTATCCTGTTCATCCCAATGCAACGTTGCAAACTACAGAAGAATCCTGTAGAACTAGAAACTACTAGGTCACCAAGACACGAGCAACAATATATTGCATGCAACTACAAACATCATAGAAGACAGAAATTCAAATAAATGTCTTTTTTAACACGAGCAAAAGTTCAAGTAAATCAGACCTGATACTTACCCCTACATAATCATTAACTCCATATTCCCATCCACAGTGGCAGATTTACTCAATTATGTGTTAATTATTCTCCCTATTTTCTTTCCAATTGAACATCTTAAAACTATGAATTCAGGCATATACATCCTGTTAACATCCTTCTAAGGTCCCTGATATTAAGTCAACATAATGTACCACACGTAGTGCTTCCATAAGCCCATTGTCTTGATTCCTTTTCAGCAATGTAAATCCCAAATTACAAAGTTTTCAATCATTAATTAAAATATCAATCGTACATTTCACTCAATTAGTGCCATCTCCTTTTGTTCTTCAAAGAGAGCGCTTTAAGTGCAAAAGGAGAGTAACTTCAGAAGGTTGAAAACTTACCACTGCTAACGAAAAGTCAGTATCTTTGACATGTTTTGTAATTTAATTATGGGGTAAGTATTTCAAGAACATTTACTCTGCCAAGCACTTAGCTTGAAATATAGGACAAACACCACTGCTTAGAAACAGTATTTACACTTAAAGTTCCGGAAGCAATAAGCTCATGACAAAGAAATCCCATCCACACAACCACCTCAAGAGTGCCCTTGGGCCAGCACTTTATCAACTAAAATGCCTAGGTGTAACTCATACAAAGGAGATTAGATGTGGAAAATGCACATGGCATGGTTCCACTCTGTCCAATTCTAGGTGGCATTGAGTTACTATGAGCAATATTTCCTTCTTGAACTCAAATGCTAAATGACACAAATCACGTGAGACAGAAAGCTGACTAGGAATCATGGCTGTGAACAGCATTCGACAGAGAAATACATATGATTGCAGGGGTAACTACATCAGCTCATCAAATAAATCTTGTCCTCAAGGAAAATTTAAGTAAAAAACAAATATAGGTACCTCTTCACTCCTAAACTACTCCTGCATGATCATTAGCAACTCTTACTTTAACCAGGACAAGTCCTTTTGTCTAGATTACGGATAAGACCTTCATCAGCAATTATTCTCAAACAACCTCATCTAGAGCGCATCATCATTTATTTTGCCTTTCACAGGCACCTTGAATTCACTTTTCTATTGAAAGACACAATAATCATTTCTATTCATGCTAGGAACCTCTCTTTTAGGGTCAGCCCTTCCACTTATGTACAAGGCCAGCCCCTTCTTTGCCATCCTTCAAGAGTCAAATGCATGGACCAACCTAGATTTGGACTCATAAGAGAGACACAATTACTGAACCATAGCAGAATTATCTATGTGTAGGCTCAGAACCTTCTTTTTTTGGATGTTCACACAACTGAAGGCTAATCTCGCTCCAATTTTACATATTTCCTAGAAGAAAGGGACATGAAGTCACCGGAAGGATACCCCAAACCATGAAAATTTACAAGCGTAATTTAGTTTTTCCGCTGCTTCTATCCAGCCTTCCAAATATATAATGCTGATGTTAGATGGTTAATAGATACTCAAATTTCACATATCAATTGCCCCTTGACTGAGTCAGTTTAAGAAAAAAGAAGCGTGATAGCTCCATGAATTGATCTTTCTAAAAGAAAAAAATATGCTTGTTACAGTCATCAAGCAATTTGTATCAAAGTGACCTTATTGGACAGTCAGGTCAGGCTAGAGATATTGTCCTTCCATTCACCCAGATATGCCTCCTAAATCATTCAAAACCATCATGAAAACAGACCATCAGCTTTGATCCCATCAACTTCCAAAGAGGGTTTTGCTGGTGAAAATATTTCTACATCTAACTTTCTAGACAAACTCCAACATGAAAATAGTCTTTCAAAGCTCCTGACACCAACCAGGCAGCAGAATAAAAAAAAAATAAGGTCTTTTATTTTTTGGATACATTTCAATGAATGTACAAGAGCATATGGCAAACTGTACCTGTAATATCTGAAGGCTTGTTGTTTGAATTAGGTCCAGTAAGAACAGATGCCTCACATTTCCTCAACTTTTTTGGTGGTACACTTCCAGATTTACTGAAATCAATATTTCAAATACTTGGTAAAGCAAGAAACAACAGAAAAAGTAGGAAAGAATACTATAATAACCCTTTCCAGATCCAGAGCAGTGAAGATTGCAAGACCTTTTATCTTTAGTAGAGCTGCATCTCGTAGTTGGTTTTGTTGAAGGTAAACTTTCATCTTTTTCTGCTCCTGGATTGACATCTACTGTTGCCGAGATAATCCTTCCTTGATTTTTCATATCATTACTGCTTTCTCCATTAAAAGCTTCAGCTACACAATATGCAGCAACAGATGCTCCAACTGCATGAGTACCCTTTCCTTTAAATTTGTTTTCTGTGACTCCTGATCCTTCTGTCATGTTAAGAAGATTTGTAGAGAAAATATTGCCACAATTTTTCTCCATTTCGGGATAGTTCTTACAAAACCTACTTCCTGGATCAGATGTTGCCAAATCTTGCAATGGCGTCAGGGTTTCATCGTTTGTCATTGAATAATGTTGTCTTTGGGCAACACAATTGGTTATGTAATTAGCAGACAAAATGGTCGAAGGCGCAAGTTTACAGTTATTGGCCATGCCTGCCGACATTCCATTCTCTTCTGTAGGCAGTTTGAGATTCGCTACAACTCCAGATAAGAGATGACAGGATGATCCATCTTCATGTGAGATAGAATTTGTTCTAGGTATCCTGGAGTTATCAATGTTTATTGTACTGCTGGCTTTTTGTTCATCATGGATTGTACGCCTGGAAAAAATACACAGACGGAATGCATCAATGGACTATGAACTTGCATTAGAGAATTTACACTGATTTTCTCTTTTTCCCCCTCGTAACTAAAGATAATAGGTTAAGAAAAATGTGTCCTTCTCAAAACTACAAAATGTGTAGCAATATTTTCTTTAATCTTTTCTTGCAATCTCAAACTCACGATGAAGTTTCAAACTGTACAGCATACTTGTTTCTAGTATTTTTCATCTTCTCTTCTGGTGTTGTTATCTGGTCCTCCAAAGTGTCACCAGTTCCCAGCTTATTCCCCTCTGCTGCAGGAGAACTTACTTTTGAAGGCTCAATTGACTGGTCCATTTTGTTGATTTCACTTGTTCCAAATGCCATTGCTCTACATGCCAGGTAAAATTGGTTTACCCTCAAAAAACTTGCTACAAATTATATGGAATAAAACTGATGAACAACCAGTGCTACATATCCTTCTCACACAGGCAGCATTAGAAGGCTAAGCTCTAGATATAGTAACTACAACATCAATTTTCAATATCTACAACTAGCTTTATAATTCCTAATCATAATATTACTTGTCCAAAGTTAGTGTAGATCAACAATATGACGTAGCTTTTCAATTTTCTCTGCATTCTATTTTTCCACTCTCCATATTCCTTTGATCTTTTCATTTTCTTTTGTCTTTGGGGAAAGGGAAGGGGCAGCATCCTCCCTACCTACCCCCAAGGAAAAAGTCACAAGCTCTAAAATTGGGTGTCATACTAGACCAACCTCAATGAATGTTTTTACTCTTGTCTTTCGAATTAGCACTGTCAAGGTTTAGAGAAAGGATGTCATAACTACTACTTTTTCTGTTCCATACATTTGCTGTTTTCTCCTTTTTTCCCCCTTTTGCTGCATATATTTCATTCTAACCTTGATTTAGAAACTAGATTTAGTAAAACAATTGACGTCTTCATCCTCTCCCTCAGCATATAAAGCAGCCTCAAAAATTCACTCGAGAGCTCTCTGTGACAATGTCGATCAGGTCTCTCCTCTCTCTCTCTACTTCCAGAATACCAATATCCCAAGCAACTTCAAATGACTTCTAAAACACCCATAACTTAGCAAGATTGTTTGTAGCATGATGAATGTCTGTGGGAAAGCCAGACTTATAAACACTTTGATCATTATGAACTAGACAATTCACTGCATGAAAACCTGGATTTTCAAATTGATAAAAGATCCAATAACAGGATACTCAGTTTCTAGTATCACTACTGATAAAACCCACAGCCAAATACAAAATAATGTCAGATTAATTGCTAACTATTATTAACTACTTTTAAGAATAAATTCAGTGCAAGACACTTTAAGCCTTCTTCATATTGAAGGGCATCACTTGCTTCAAATATTCCTTCCGACTGATCAATGCAGTTACCAACAAATACATGTCCAATGAAACAGAAACATGTGTTTAAACCTATTAAAGTATGAAAACATAAAATGCATCACTCATGAATGCAACTTTTATTGGAGAAATGATGATCTCAATTTTCTGGAAACTTCTTTTTAAGGTAATCAAATGTTCTGGAAACACTTGTGTTGGAGTTAAATCAGGACGGGAAAGGAAGTAATCAAACATCAATGGTAGACCACTTCATTTAGTTCTGTTTTGGCTATTTGAATCCTGTAAATTTTCTAGAAATGAAAACAATGAACCTACAAATGCTACGTAGAAAAACTAGTAAATGCATATATATTAGATTAACATTGTGAGAAACATGTACTTTTCCTAGTTTTTCCAAACAAATATTCCTAAAGTTTTTCTTGGAAATCGAAGCAATGTGTGCTATCAGAAATGAAGTAAAAATCCAGAATAGCGCAACGACAATCAGATTATATCTTTACTTGAGGGAAAGAAAGGGACTACAAAACAAGAAAAGTTTCAGCTAATGAAATGAATGAAATGAATGAAAGGAAGAATAAGATAATCTATACGCTTTTGAGCACCAGCAATGAAGATGCCCAAAAAAGCCCAAGCCAGTTCAATTCCTCTTCTCCTTCTACAGTTATCTTCACATCTATAAGCCTCTTCAGTTAAAGAACAATCCTAAAGACTTTGGTATAGGAGCCGGCGGAGAAGAAAACCCTAGCTGTGTTTAGCTGTGTTTAGAAATGTAAGAATTTATAACTGATTTATCTAATTAGTAGCCCAACCACAGCTTCCAAAAGTCCCGATAAAACCAGTTTTAATCTAAATGTGAAGCATTTAGATTAGTGTCTGCAATACATTTTGGAACAGTAACAGAACCGCTTTTACAGCTATTTTGCTCAAGACTCTTTGGTTTTAACATACAATTTACCACCTATGTCACTCGTAAAACCCAACATTTAAGTAAGTGAACCATTACAACCACCTAAATCCTATAAATTCTGAATGCGATATAATGCGTTGATTAATCCGACTCATTTCGTTGACTTGTTTCCCTACTTAAAATCATCTCTGCTTCAAAAAAAAGAGTCAATCTTAGAAACAAATATAATGTCTCAAAGATGCTAATTTCAGAAAAGGAAATCAACGAGAAAGATTTTGCTATGACTCATTTACATAGCATATACAAAAATTTCAAATACATGCATTAAATCCATAATTTATATGGAGAGACAGGAAAATTTAAAAAATAGCTCCCCAATAATTTCATGCACATACATCCATACCAGATTTTAGGTGGAATAAATAAGAAGGCACAGAATATCAATCCAAACTATCTTGACTATAAAGTTTTTCAGTCTCTTAAACAGGAAATTATATGACTAACGCTTATGAGAAGACTCTCAGCAAACCAGCAACTTTAATTGACTAATAAAATAACACAACTCAACCAAAAAGCGATAAAAAGTTTCCAACCAAGATTGAAGACATGATAGAAATCCTCCAAGCAAGATGTCCCAAATATGTTATTTACTCTACCTCTGCAAGTTTTAGTAGCATATCCAAACTTTGAATCAATCATATTGTTTCTCTGCACAAAAAAGTCTCAAATTGATCAATAAACTACTCAGAAACAAAGTTTTCAAGCAACTACTATATTGTCTCAAGGAACCACCATGCAGTGGCACTTATTTACAACTTTCTCAATATAAATTTCTCTCCTCTTTTTGAAAAATTTAACTGAAGGTTCAGGATATTGTCACCACATAAGTTCGGAACAAATTTGTGATCTATTACTTCATAATTTGGAAACATATCATCCAAGTAAGATGACAAAGACAGTTTCTACAGGATGATTATCATTTTTGTAGGATCCTAAAAAAAGAAAACATTGCTTACACCATTATTTGAAGGTAGAAACATCCGACATAGTTCTTGATCACAAGTAAAGCAATCCAGTTCTTTTATTGCTGACCATGCCAACCAGTAGGACAGGAGAAGCTATCATGCAGGAGATTGTGGCAGGCAACAAAGTATAGAAACAAATGAAAAGTTCATCCTGTAAACATCTTGTATTACAGGTCTGCTCCACTACCATTTTGTCACACCCAGATCCCAACAAACCCGGTGATGTTACCCATGCTATTGCACTCAATCCAAGGGGAGACAACCAACCTCTTAAAAGAACTCTATCAGTGCCAGGGCACTACAAGGACATCCACTCTTTGACAAGGAGAGTCTGAGGACTGCATCAAATAGGAGAAGATTTGGAATGTCTTACAAGTATGAGCCACAGTACTGCTTTGCAGCATAAGATATCTGGTCTGCAACATAAGACCAAAATCAGATTAAGTTATGCTGGTTGACTTGTGGTCACACCACCAAGTTCACTGGCCTGACAAATTGGCATTAGAGCAGCTCCATAGGTGAGAATGTCTTGTATTTAGAGCGAAAAGGATGTCATGTTCTTTAATCAAGGTGATCGTGAAACTTTAGTGTATCCCACACTAAGACAACAATTATGTTTGAAATAGGTCTCAGGTCCTCAATGCACAAATTTTGTAAATCCATATCCATAAATAAGTGAACATTTAAATCAAAATCTGCATGCCTGCTGCAGCTCAATTTTGCATTTGGGGGTTTGGTTTTAAAGGGGGGTGTTGAAAGTAAATCTCTAGATCTGATCCCATTTATTTCCAAGTACAAGCAATACTGGAAAGGGGTGATTTTTCATGGTCAACCTCCAAGTTAGTAGATAGTCAAAAATGTCCTACATATACCGAATGCGACTACTTGAATCATAACCCCCCCCCCTCCCCCAAAAACCCCCAAAAAAAGGAACAATATTATTAAACAAAATCACATGTAATTTCACATTTGCAATACTATTTCTCCTCAAATTTTCCACAATGGCTATCTCCACTAACACAAAATATTTTCAGATCAACAAATATTACAAAGATTAAGTTTTAGCAACTGTGCAAGCTAATGAAGCCCACAATGTTCATCTTTCTCTCTGAAAAACCTTACGTTATGTTCCTCCTATCATCCAAAGGACTGCTGAATGTTTCCCAATGTTCTTTCAGCACCTTTCCTGGGCTAACTAAAGTATTGCCCACTAAAACAGAACATGGAGAAGATTTCCCAATGCTCCTTAAGTCGTCAACATATCTAAGGTGCTGCAGCAATTGGTTTGTCTTCCCCATTTTCCTTGCTAAAAATTCCTTCTCTGTCAGAATCACCAGCTAAGCTGCACAGCATTGAAAACAACTTTTTTCTTGGAAGCTTCGATTGTCAAAAATCCATGCTCTTCTAGTCTTCCTTCTAATTTATGATACAATCAGGTTTCACAATAAACATTTATGAATCTTTCCTCTACATATCCACTTGTCCTGATTTGCAATTGTAGTGCTTAGATGACAAACCATGGGAAGGTCGCAGCTCCTATTCTTGACATCCTAATCTGAACTCCAAAGCCCTCATCTTCCGATTCCTACATTCCTCCTTGATATTGCTCCAGTTGCTACTTTGATAGTTGGTATGCAGAACAAACCAAGAAATTCTCCATGACTGCTCTTTGCACGGCGTACCTTCTTCTGCCCTCTATAGAAGTTTCAATAAATTAACAGAAACCCAACCCAAGTTCTTATGATACTTCACCATAACCCACACGATATAGCTGGTCTATTTCTTTAACTCTCCAATGATCTCATTACAATCCGCACTTCTTGCCTGTTACCCTCCTTGGTGCCTCTAGTTCTCCTACAAGTCCTGAAACCCATTTATTTCTGCAAGAGCAGAATAGAGCCCATGAATATTCTTGATGTCTAAGAAGAGCCCTATATTCCACTGGGGGATAACAGGTAATTAGTTTAAACAGCTTGTCTCCCTAAAACCTTGCAATGGAAGTTTCTTTGCCACTACTCCAATTTCTCAGCAATGAAGTAGGAACAACAGAGAAATAAACACCTTGCTTTGTGCAACTTCTCCCATCACAAGTCCATCATGCAGAATGCAAATGGACAAATGGAATTGATGACACACTCAATCAAATGTAAACTTGGTGAATATACATCCAGAAATGCTTCAAAATTGGAGAGCCCATTCATCAACTTCGTATGAAATCTTTAAGTAGGAAATGTGTAAAGAAGAACAACATATTATTACGAGTTTTACTCTTAAGATGCTCTGTAGCACTGTTCTTTGTGGTTACCACTCAATCTGTTGTATTTCAAGAAGCCCCAACAATCACACAACAATTTCCCAGCTAATCAGTTATATCTCCAATTTACTCATTTGCCCATGTCATCTCTATCTTTCTGATTTTTCTGCAAATATTGCTAATCATACTTTTCCATGTTTAGAATTCTTCAAGCACTGTTCTCTGATCTCAATGTCTGAATGCCACACATCCTTCATACTCCTATAAAATTTCCACACCCTTAGCATATGGTTGAGAGACAATGTAAAATTGCAAGCATGACCTATTGGAAACTTAATGCAAGAACTGGTGCTTCTAACATTTTGTCTTGCTTTGCTTGTTTTCAACTTTTTGTATCCCTTTCCAAACACTTATGAACAGTTGAAGTAGACTTCAACATGGATCAGTATCCTCAACAAGCCCTACGAAATTCTTCACAAACATAGTTTGGTTTACTCATCTTTTGTTATATTTTCCTGATGGAAAAGTATTTTCAATATCTTCGAGCCTCTGGCTAGTGTTTTGTGCCTTCCACTGATAACCTTTGAAAAAGCAACCTAAGAATTCCTCTGTAATTACTGACGCTAACACAAATAACCTTCTTCTGGATCATCTACGGTTTCCCTTGACAAGACAATACCTTACCTAACAGCACCAGGAAAGGAAAACTAATGAAAGAGAAAAATGCTTGTTCCTGATTACTTAATGTTTCACAAGAGTATCAGTGACAGATGACAATATTCCCTAAAATACTGATGTCAGCAGCAGCAGTGATAGAACAAATGTTAAAATATTTGTTCTAACACTGATGCGGGTTTAAGAGAACTTCAAAATGCAGAACAGTGCTGCTCTTATCTCACTTAGATTAATCAGTATACATTTTCCTAATGCACAGCAAAGTGAAAAGTGAAATGGGATATAATGAGATGGAAAAAGAGGCAGCATGTTTGATAGCATATAGAAAGCTGCATCCCCACATATATCAAGCCAAACACCAAGTTTATAACTGCTGATCATATCCAAACACCTGAAGTCAGACGAGTGCAATCTATCACCAAGCAGATTCTCAATAAAGTAAAACTATACCTGAAACAATAACACCACACATGCAGCCTACTCTTGGAATTTATCTTAGAATATATAGCTTGTTTCATTTGTTGAGCAGGCTTTATAAACTTGTAGCAAGTTCAACAGAATCATCAAATTTCAGCCTCAAGACATCTCCATCTTCTTAGTTGCACTGGACTCCACAATAGTTGATCTAGTCTCCTTGATATGTAGAATCATTAAAGCAAATAAAGAAATAATAAAAGGAAATAATACAATATGTCTTTTAACAGAACAGCAGTTGAACAGATGAATTATACAAGCCATCAGTTCAGAAAAACTGAATATATTTCACTTGAACAAATACTCTATGAGCTAAACGGGAATTACCTCCTTTAGATGCCAAAAGGAATTGGAAAATAAAACTTTATCAGCATCTTCAAAGGTCAAAATCGAAGAAAAATGACTTGACTATAAGAATTGATCAAACATTGCCTGCGAACAAATATGATTATACGTAGTATCAGTTCACTGAGTGCAGCATTAAGATAAACCATCCAAAAGGACAGAGAAGTAAGTTCCAAGATATAAGCCCATGGAAAGGAATAATATCCACCATTTAATGATCCTAATAAAAAGATATCTTGCAGAAGAATGTAACAGACATCAATCTGAATATATTGTTTTTTTACAGATACTAACCCATGCAACCAAAAGTGAAATGCACACTTGCTTCTTCAGGTCCAGTTTAACAATCATAGCATTCTCCTCCGCATGTTCTGGACAGTCCCCAAGATTTCTCAAACCCCATTTCGCAATCTCCAGTGAATTTGCACCACCTTTCATCGAGTATGATATCACTCCTACGTTACTTCTTGATCTCACAGCTTTCATGAGTGTGTGAAGCATGCTCATAAAATATGAGAAATTTCTACCAAAAAAATGAGAAATAAGGATTACATCAGAAGGCTAGAAAAGAAAACCTTTTATCTTGAGTAGAAAAGAAAACCTTTTAGGCCTAGAAGAATGTCAGGAATAATCCAAAAGATTAAATTCAAGGGATAATTTCAGAAATCTCCCCTGAAGTTTTTGATAGTTTTACTTAGCACCCTTAAAGTTTTAAAAAATCACTTATCCCCTTAGTTTCAAATTTTTGTAACATTCTCTCAACTTAAAGAGAAAGTTATTTCATTCCAAAGTTGCCCTTCTATTGTGATTCCTTAGTTGCAATGACAAATCAATTTAAAATCCTTTCATATTTGTTAAAACTTGATGAATGTGTTTTTTAGTAAAAAAAATTATAAGTTTAGAGTTGAGAAATCCTTTAACAAATCTTATCTATAATTTGGATACAAAATTCTAAATTGACAAATCATAAATAATTAACAAAGTATGTAAAAACTATTTGAAATATTGTAAAGATGTGAAAAATAACTTTTTTCATCTTCTAAACAACTCAAATAAATTATAAATTTAATTTAATTTTTTTCCTTTTCTAAATTTTCAAGACATTGATTCAAATAAATAAAAATTAAATATTCTAAACAATTCATATTAGATTCAATCAAAACATTTTACACAAAAAAAGAAATATTTTTCTCATTCGATAATCTAAGGGCATGTGATAAACATATGGATAAATAAAGATTGGACAAACACTGAAGTTTTTAAATTATAATAACCTCCAAAATTACAAACTTTTGTAGAAGAAATCTACACTACATTTTTTCAAAAAATAATAATAACAATAATATCAGGTTTATTTCTTACTATGTGACCTTAGATTACCAAATAGACAAACATTAAAGGAAAAAAATTACTTTGTAATTTGAAAACATGTTAAACAAAATTTTATTATTTGTTTGTACTTTAAAAAAGCATATTTTTTTATGGTTGCAATTATTATATGTTGTTCCTTTAAAAAAAAGAACATCTTCATGCTTTTTGTCCTTATTTTAAACATATAATTACTATACTTACAATTTAAAAAATTAAGGCAATGAAGGGCATAATTGGAAAGAAATTATTTTCTCTTTCGTAAAATGAGTATTTTAATCATATAATATGAATTGGGTTGAGAATGTTACAAAAATTTGAAAATATGATAGGTAAGTGATATTTTTAAAACTTTAAGAGTACTAAGTGAAATTATCAAAAACCTCAGGAGAGGTTTATGTAATTATCCCTTATGCAAATGATTATATGAAATCAACACAATACCCACTACTACGCAAGAAGGGAATCTCATATAATCATCAGAGCCACAAAAATTAAAAATTACAGGATACCTGATGAAAATATGCATGACCCATTTGAGAATTTGATATTTTTCAAGTCAAAAACTATATGTCGCATGCGGCAAGAATTCAAGAAACAAGTAAACAACTCAAAAACCCATTTGAATAAAGATATGCAATTTCAATGAATAAAGAACTCACTTAAAATTGTTGCGACCAAGCGGCAGCCCAGATTTGCAGCAGTTGCTTGTATCATACCAACAGAGCACTTTGAAGAGGGGTGTTGTTTCGCCGAGTAGTTGACGAAGATATGGAGTGTTTTTTTCTATTTCTTTACTTTCTTTTTCATTTTACGTTTTCCCTATTTTTTTCTCTGGAGTATAAATTCTTTTTAATCAACCAAAAAAAAATTAGGAAGCTTGTAATCTCTACGATAAAATAAGGTGCAAAAATCACAAATTTGTCAGTATGAACAATATACCATGCTCAATAATCTTAGTCATGCATTTTAAAAATAGTGGTTTAATTTAGCTTATCAATCCTAGGAATGATGTATTGTTGTTGTTTTGCAGGATTTTGGAGGCGTATGAGGGAAGAAATTCAACGGTGAGCCTGTGAATAAATTCAATGGCAATGAGTTGATGTTCTTAATCCGGTTGAATTGAGACATCTTTGGCAAAAGATAATAAATGCACGAGTCAATATTCATTGAACAGGATTAGGTTTTGATTATTTGATCTGCACTCAATCTTTTTGTATTGTATATGCTTGATATGGGTGTAGATTGCAGCAAAACATTTGGTCCTCCGCCGCCCAAACGAAAAAACTGACCAAACCTTAACTTGAGGTCCATCTCACTTTTCCAGTTTTCCTCTTCTCAGGACAGACAATAGAAATTAATGGAAGCAAACAAAAATTATAACATCAGAGACGTGACATTTGTTCTATTTCAGTAGTTGACCACTTACAAGATCCTATTTCAACTTGCACACGACAAGAATGGTAGACAAATAAAAGAGATGTGAGCTTTGCAACTGAGAACACTTTCCGATACATTTATGTCTTGCAAGAAGAACATTACTGCTTTCTAGGTGATGTAAAAAAATATATATTAAAGAACAAAAAAAAAGAAAAGAAAAGAAAAGAAATTCAAGCTCCCGTTCCTTTTCCCTTGACTTGGTTAGCTTATGTACAGTTTAATATAGAAAACATATCCGCCATTACTGGAAGTTCCTTCAAACAAATAAATGTCACTTTGTGATCCAATTTACTTACAGAATGATCAATTTGATTACAAGAACAAGCCAACAATTGATTGGCTAATAAGGCTTGTATTCTGGAGGATCTTCTCCAAGCAAAAGAGACCTCAAGATGGCTGCACATACCGAACTGTCATACACAAGCATATGCCCACCATCAGGAACCTCGTGATACCGAATCCAGGGTAGCCTTTCTGAAACATACCTTTGCAATTTAACTGGCACAACCTTGTCCTCGCAACCTTGCCAGATGTGAACAGAGCTTTCATTTTCAGCATATGGATTAGTTAGTTCCATCGGTTCAAAGTCCCACCTACCAAAGGCCACAATGCAGTCCTTGCGAATGGACTCAAACGTGTGGCGATCCTTAAATCCATTCTGTACAAATAGGTAAAATGAGATGGTCAATCTTTCATCAGCTTTACAAAATGATACAACAGACTAGTGCCTTGCTTAGGATGTTTAAAACAAATTTAAAGATTGTTGCAAGAACAAACTTCCCTTCTCTTTTTAAACAAATTGCACAAAGAAAATTACCTGAGCAAATAACTGGTATCCTTTAGTGTTACTCAAGAATTCTAGGTCTTTCGAGCTAAAGAATGCAGGGTTTTTATCAAGAACGTTGGATGAGGGGAAAACTTTTTGAGTCAACCACCAATGTAGCAGCCCAGGAGTATGGCGTAAAAGCCAGATAATCCATCGGCAAAGGTTCTTCCGGTAGTCATCCTTTACCAGATCTTTTGGAAGAGTGCGCCACTTGTAATTGATCATAGGGACTATGAGCGCAGAACCTGCTAGCCTGCATCTCATAAATCATAGATAGATGTAAAATTTGCTGGTTTGAAATAGGCACGACAACTGCTGAAGGCGGTTTTTGAGGTGAGTTCTAACCTATGTGGTAGACGTTTGAGGCAACTCCAGACAGGATAACAACCCAAAGAAACTCCCACTACGTAGAATTTGGGTCCTAGTTCTAGCTGATCAGCTAGTTCCTCAATGTCAGATGCTTCACTTTTTACTGAGCGTTTTGGATTTGGATCACTCTCCCCATATCCAGCTCGATCAAATAAGAGGAAATATATTCCCAACTCATCCATTAGTTCCTGGAGACTAGTACACAATGAGATTGTTCTATATAATGAATCTTTATGAAACAATGGTTCACTGGACAAATGTAAAGGCCACCCCATCTATACATTTTGTATTATCTTAGTCAAATGAGAAAACACAAAGTTACTTGTTATTAATATTAGTTGTATGTCAATCTTGAAAGTGGTGATCCCTCACAGTTCAGTAGACAATTCATTAGTGAGTCATTCCATCACATGTATAAAGTTACACTCTTCCATCATCATTCCACAAATAACCAGATTAACTGCACTATCTTGACCCTTGTAAATTGCATATATCATTAAATCAGTAAATTACTTTGTGTTGCTAAATCAAAAAGGCTAATTTCCTCCATAACTTACAAAACAGAGCTAGTCAAGATTGATGATTCCAAATTGAACTGTGAAAATGCAGACTTATTTAATCTGCGTTTCATATTCAAAGTTCGGCTACTGAAACCCTGGAGCCCAATACCATCCATCTGTACTATGAACATTTTGGAACAGAAACTTAAAGCAGACCTGCATAATACTACAATCGTGCCACATGAAATAAAGATATTCATGGCAAACCAAATCTAGAGAACTGTAAAACATGAAAGCCTAGAACCCGCAAGAACTATTAATCAATCCGATATAGATAAAATCCCCTTTACTTAATACAAGTTAACACTGAAAACTAGCCAATCAATCTAATTTTCAAGCAAGCTGACATTAATTTCAACCGTTTCATGCTACGCCTATAAAATTTCAAAGCAAGATTCCAACTTGACGAACATGCAATACCCAAAATCTTTATAACATTCAAAAAGTAAACTTTTGGGACGGGTAAACAATGAAACATCCATTCATTCAATCAATCAAAAAGATTCAGATCAGTAAAAAGTTGCTGATACCTCGGGTGCTAAAAAGTTCATTTCTTTGGAGCTGCCAAAGCCATGAACACAAATTACTCTAAAATTGGACTTATCCTTGGGGACTCCTACTTCTCTGTAAGCCAAGTATCTTCCATCACTCAGCCTGATTCTTGGTGATTTGTTTACTTCAGCTAGATCTAATGGCTGTGTTTCAGCAGCCTCAGAAGGAGATGGCAGTGTAGGCTGATCACTTAATCCGAGGCAGCCAATCATCATACCAAAAAATCTCCTAAAGACCATGTCTGAATTATGACAAAAACATCAACAAATAAATTTACTGATTAGATTTCAGGAAATTGAAACATGGGCTACTCTTGTATTCTTCGTTTAATTGATGGGATGGTTGAATTAAGCTCACCTGAGCCAGCTTTTTCAGCAGAAGCGATGGCGGATATGGGCTCTCCGGTGGAAGTTTTGTTATCGGGGTCAGCAGTTGTGGAGTGCCTTGGAGTCCTGTTGGAGACACTGTAAACTCTCGAAACCTTTAAAAAAAGAGATCTCATTTACTAATTATTTGTGTGTATTTCACTCTTCCATCACTTCTAAGTTTAAAATTGAAACTATTTAATTGATTTGTCACCCCTTGTGCAGCCTGGCAACTGGCCACTTCTAAACTATCAGCCCAAATATTTTTCAATATGCAAGAACCTGTTGCTTGATGCCCTGGTGAATCCTGATTGTAACTTATAGATGGTTTTATAATGGTAAGAAGTAGGTGCTAAGTATATATATATATATTTTTTTTTTTTTGGATGGGGAGGGCGGGGGTTGTGGTTGGGGGTTTTCCACTTAATTCTTGGGTTAGGAGAGGATTATTGTCTTATTAATCGAGAATTCGAGGGCCTTTATGCAATACAACAAATCCCACCAAGATTACCCAAAAAAAAAAAGGGAAAAAATCTAATTGCAATATTGCACTCCAAATATAAGCAAATATATGTAATACGGGTGTATGTGCGTGTATGCATGTATCGATGTATTTATGCATGTAGACGGTTCATTAGTTTGAGACAATTATAGAGCGCAAAATGTCATAATAAAAAAATACAGAATTTGTTGAAGTATTTTCCTTAATAATGCCAATTTAATTCTTGTCCCAATCAACTTGTAAATGCCCAAAACGGAAAAGAAGGAGCTAGGAAATGAAGCGAAATGTGAATTCAAAACGATAATGAAAAGATATTTATACACAAATAGGTACAGGTGAAAGCTACGTTTTGCAGCAATTAATTGTTGTATTAGCGTATAAAAATTGAACTATATATATTGATAATTGAAAGCTATAAAAATTGAAAAAAAAAAATACCAAGTTGTCAAGAAACTGGCTGCTGGCCCAATTGTTTGAGCCCCACACTTTCTCTTTTCCAAGGAAACTTCTTCCTCATATTTTTCAGGCTGTAATTGTTAGCAATTTAATCCTTTTTCAAGCTTTACTGTCCTAGGATTCTTTCTCCTGGTCCCACTAGCAAAGGGAGATGCAGCCTCTTTCCAACACATTTGAGGGCATTCTACATGAATTCTTGGCAGTTTCCAACTTCCGAGCGTTGGAAGCATCTGTGAAATGTAGGCTTTGAAAGTCTAATGCGCATTCACATTTGACAAAAGGAAAGAAACTTCTGCAATTGGGTTCTCATTTGTTTTTCTAACCTCTCACCCCTCCTCATTGATAGGGCGCATTCTATTAGTGAATTTGTGAATATTTTCTCCTTGATTTGACTAAATATTTTGTATTAGTAATTGGTATATTTCATTCAGATTTGGTAAATTATGCTAATTACAGGAATGTGGAGCAAATAAAGATAAAAGAGATGATTTTTCAAAAGATTCGCGCGAACGCATTTAAATCCTATTGTCAAATTCGAAAAACTCAGGATTCCGATGCAAACGAGTTTACTAAAGCAGTTGCGATCGTTGAGTTGGAGTGTGAACGTGATATTTCTTCCCAGAGACGTTTCCAATTCCTAATAGGAATCATTTGTTTAGGTTATCTTTTTAGGAGTTACTTTTTCAATGGGGATTCTCCTTATCTTGATAGCTAGAAATTAGGAAGCTAATTAGACAAGGAAAAAGAGAACGTTTGGCTTTTATATTGTCCAAGCAGGAAACATTACATCGTATCTTCATCTTTGTGAAAAGACGGGACGACCTTGTAATACTTTCATCTTTTGCGTTGGAATTTTTCTCCATGATGAACAATTGATTTCTTTTCTAGTCAAGGGTCAATTCGAAAACACGGTTTCAAGCATCTGTGAGATCAAATTGATTTTTTATTATTTCTTTTAATTCATTGGTATTCATGTATTTTCTAATTTAATTTCTTATGATTGTTTCGTTGTTTGATTGTCAAAGGTCTGATATTCAAATTAATCTAATAATCTACTGTCATATTAATCGATTAAATCCATAATTATTTGATTGGTTGATACTAGTAGCAACTAGCGTGATTGATTTCATATTAGGAAAATACATGATCTAATTTAAACTAACCTTCGTAACATGTTTATTAGTAAGGGCTGGATTTTTCTAGTTTCCAATGCAATTAGGAAATTAAGTCATATAGTCATAGCCAAGGTTATTTCTTGGTTAGATAAATAGTTAAGGGTCGTACATTGATTATCGATAAAGTAAAGAAAAGTTGATTGTCAGAGTTTGTTAATAGTTATAACCAATCTATTAATTAATAATTAAACTATTTTTGCATCGATGATTAGTTGTGTGAACCATACATAAAAAGTTACACTTTTGACTAGAATCATATGTATCGTTGATTTAATTCCTATTTATTTTCACAAATTACTTTTCTAATTAATTATTTTTAAATTTTCCAAAAATTTCCATTTTATTTAGTGTTTTGGAAGGAAATGAATCATCCAGTCCATGAGTAGACAACTCTACTCATCATTATACTTGAATTTAAATTTTTAGAGTAGGAATTTTAATTTTGGTGGTTTGACACTTATCACTCGTATCTTTTCCGGTCTTACAGTGTCACATCCATGATTTGAACCCTGAACGTGACAGTGGAGAGACCTTTAAGAGCTCTCTCCTGATCACAAGGCCAATTTTAGTGATTAATTGGGCTTAATGAAACTAATTGTAATGGAAATTTTATATTGCATACAAATGTTTATAGTGAGGTTTGTTTCAATTGCAACAAATATGTTCCAGTTACAGAAAAACAAATCAAGTGTCGATCAAGATTATAATGTAAGATGGGATGTCTAGACATTTAGTTACAAAAATCAACTCTTCTCTCTAGGTTTCCTCCTCTACCCTTCCTCCTCCATAGGAGGGAAATCTTGGCCTTAAACCAAGGTCTCCCTTCCTATTCCTTTGTCCTTTGCTCTTCCTTTCATTCAATAAAGTCTCTCTTAGGTTATCTTAGTGAGAGTTTTCTTCTCTCCTAGGGTGTCCTATTGAGAGTTTTAGTCTCTTCTAAACTATCTTAGTGAGAGTTTTATTTAGTTTTGTTATTTACTTTTTCAGATCTTGGAGTTTTTTTAGATCTATATGTTAGATCTACAATTTTTTCAGTCTTCTCATCAGATCTCACTTTCAGTTTTGAGCTTGAACCAGTTGGATAGCAGATCTAAGGGAATATTTCAGATTTGGATCAATCTCGGCAAATCTCACCATCTTTATTGGACCTTACAACTGTTGATTAGCAGATCTGACGATTACAGCATGCACAAAGAGAACTGCAACGACTTTTTCTATGATGAAATGTTTTTCAAATTGATGGTACTTTTTAGATCTGTCCTTAATTTCTCAAATCCTATGTATTTGTTAAATTGCAGATCTATAATTTTAATGCATGTTTATCTGCCATCAGGGTAGCAATGTATCTCAATTGTGCTGGACAATTTCCAGCAATCCTTTAATGAAATATGTTTTATTATAAAAAAAAAAGTTACAAAAATCAACTCAAAATCATGACATGCTTGTGCAATAAATACAAATATAGAAAAGTATTGCTAAAAACAAAGAGGTGTATTATCTTCTATTTCACTTCTCTGGTACAAAATCATGACTTGCCTCCGTGATAGATATAGGTATTAGAATAGCTTAAAAACAAGGAGTTGTTGGCTGTCTTTTGCTTTATTTCCATGATTAAGGAGGCTTCGTAAGCGCAAAATGCTGCAATAGTAGTCAAGCGAAATTTTGGATATAAAAAAAGAAACACGTAAGCAGGCAGTTTTTTTCTTGGAAGTTTAAACATGTGACCGCCAGCCTATATGATGCAGTCTATTTACGAAGAAATCCCAATACAATGGACAATGGACAATGGACAATGGACGAGGGAGGCAAGACATCCTCATCCATTGAACACTTGGACATTCTTCATACAATATTCCAACTCAATGATTCACGTTAGCTTTCTACTTTCCTAAAATCTATTTCTTGTAAAGGATTTGTCAAGTGGGTGGTTGAAGGGGAAGTAATAGATTGGGTGGTATCGAAAGATAAAACATGAGTGATAAGTTTCGATTCAAATCCTTCCACTTATGTTACTAAAAAAATGAGTTGTCAAAGGGAAAAGGAATGTGTTAGATGATATAGGAAAAGAAAATATAAGTGAGAGTTTTTAGATTTGAAACCTCCAAATTACACAAAAAAAAAAGTGGGTTGTAGAAGGTCATTTATTCAAATGAGTTATGGACTGTGATACTGATATTTTTCTTAAAAGTAAAATTAAATCCGTAATGTTTAAATATAAAAGACATAATATAAATAAGGGTTTGTACTCACTCCAAATTAAATGTGAAAAAGGTGTATTAAGAGCATATGTAAGAAACTTCAAAAAAAAAAAATTCCATTTGGCATATTAAATCAAGTCAAAAAATTTTTTTTTTTTCAATAATACTAGTTTTCAGGTTAGAGAGAGGCCTAGCCTGTAAGCTGGCCCCCTGATGAGTTACCAATTTCTCTACCCCACTTCTTCTCCTTATATTATTATATAGCAGTGTTTTACTCAAATTAAGATTTTAGTAGTTCTATTGGAATTAAATTGTAGTAATTTTAGTATTTAGGAATTAGTTGGCTCTCAATTTTTTGTTGTTGTAAGACTTATTTACCAAATCATTTAGTCTATAAATAGGGAGTTTTAATATTGTTGTCAATTGAGAGGGTTTATAAATAGGTCTTAATATTGTTGCCAATTGAGAAGAGTTAAGAATTGATAGCCTTGTTATTATTACGTGTGATTATTGATATATTGTTAGTATTATTTATCTTCTCCCAAACACACTTATATGTAGGGTTGCAAACGATTCAAGTCACATGCGGGCACTTGAGAGCCAATTCAATCAAAACTCGACTCGAATTCGATCAACATCAAATTAGAGTTGAGGTTGAGCACAGAAAAACTTAGCTCGTTAACTCGCAATATTATTTTTTATTTTAATAGTGAAATTACGTATATATGTCCATAATATTTTATTATTTGTTAAGAAAAATTACTATTTTACTTATTTTTTTAAAATTAAAATAATTTTTTTAAGCTCAAGTCAAGTAGGCTCAATCTCAAGCTCAACTCGACCTCAAATTTTAAGTCAAGTTCGACCTCGTCCAACTCGACTCATCCCCTGTATTTGGCTATTTTTCTGAATTAATTATACTTAAAAAAAAAACTAACACCAGAAACCCTCTTAATGGTCGCCTATTTGGCACGTGCTAGTCAAACTGATTGGAAAAAAGAAAAGTCCTGCGTTTGTTAATCTTGCATGTGTTATACTTCTGTAGAGTTCCCTTTACAATTTCTTCATCATTAAACATGCAAGTGGTAATAATTTAATTTGGTATTGACTCGTGGAATTTACCCGGTTGCCAACTCTTACCACTTGACAATATAGTCTGAAGACTTTCAAACCATCTTGATGACAACTACAGATTTGCCAAGTTTGGCTGCTTGCAAAATCTGGTGCACCTGTAACTTGTAGCACAATAAAATTCTTTCCAAAACAAAATTAGAATTAAATAATCTTGAGACAAATTTATATTTCAATATGGTAATTAGCACAATCGGGAATAATGGAATCATCTGTTTGGTTTATACCAGATTTAAGAATATTCTATGGAGCATTTCCTCTATTACGTTCGGTGATGTTACTGTGTCTGTTTAATCTATTGGAGATAGTGATTTTGGCCCCCATTTGATGTATTGTTTTAGAGCATGTCATTGTATAATTTCATGCGATTTGAATACCATCTGAACCTGACCATTTTGCATCAGCAATTGGGGCCATTTTTGAGCAGTAGAAGAGGGCAATCAATACTAGTCCATGCACCAAAGGACATTCTGGGAATCAAATCAACGTTTTATAGTATAAGATTCAAAGGTAAAACATTTGGGTTTTGACATTTTTGTTGTTGAGGACTAATAAGTATCAAAACAAAGCATTAAAACTCTGTAAAAAATTTGTTGCATCAAGCAGGCATTACATTTTTGCTTAAAATATGCTCAAGATTTGTGTAGAGCTGAACATAGAAAAGATTTACCTAATAAAATTCATCGGTAACATTTTTATAATCTAATCTATCCTAATCTAAGGGAAGGGAGAGCCGATGAGAGTTGAATCACCATCGGAAAAAAGCCACAGAAGGCAGCCACATACAGTGGCAAATTGGTGGGAGGTAAAAGTTGAACACTTGACCTTTCACACCACCAAGACTTAATTGCTTGGTCGTGACGGCTGGTGGCCCTTTTGTGGTAATATATGAGTGATGGGAATTGTACTTACAACTTCTTGAACCCGAGAACATGAGCAAAGTGGCGAAATTTCCTTGAGCTGATACTTTTTGTCATCTTCTTTAGGTTGCTTCCTTCTGATAAACCAGATAACAAATGTTTTTGCAGTATCACAGCTTGCTATAATCTCTTCTTACACATTTCCCTTGCAAGGAAAACATGGCCTACATGAGCAGATGGACCAGATCTTGTCGGAAAAGTTTTGCTATCTATCATGTTTTCAATTAATTTTATAAATCGAATCAAGGAAATTCTAGTTAAAAACACAAAAAATAGCAAGATGAATCCAAAACACAAACATGTTGATGAGGAAAAATTTTAGCCCCTTCAACATCAGCTGCATCCCAATATTTCCTTTCCTAAGTTGAATTCACCCAGGTGGAACGTAGTTGTTACCTTATGTGAATATACATTGTAGGGGCATTGATTGTAGATATTCAGGTGCTAGTATTCTGAAAGTGTTAAAATCTAGGGGACTTAGTAAATTATGAATGTGTGCATTTAAATCGTCAATGATATACAACGAGTATCTACTAAACACCCGTTACAAAACAAAAGTCTTAGGTGATGGTAGTGGAGTTTGGACAAGTCATATAATATATGGATAACAAGTTTGGCAAATTCAATGATCTTTTAAGTAAGAGCTCTTCTGCCAAACAGTTAATGGAACATGACTTGCCAAGCTTAACTTTTTGTTTCCTTATCCAATTGTCTGCGAGAGAAAGAGGATTGGGACGTGTATGCATGATTGCACTTAGCTTTAGCATTAAAATGGAGTAATCTTATATGTCTACCAACCATAAGGTACTGTTCAACTAAGTTAATTGCTGTAAATTGTAAATTGACCTAACTTGGACATTCTAGGATGGTTGGGAGAACACTGGAACAAGTCAGAAATGAAAAAAGATCCTTGCTTAGATTTGTAGGACAATAGGGGCATGGTTTCTTGTCAAACCAAAAGTAGGCACTCTATCATTTGACACCAAGCTGCAGCACATCTTATCTTGCTTTGAACTGTCTCTTTGTTCTTTCATATGTTTTCCCTTTTTGTCACTCTTCCCCAAGGTTCCACGGCCAGGGAGCAAGGAGAAGGGGAAGAAAGTTGTAGAAAGTGTTAAAGCATAGCATAAAAATTCATGCAAAGAATGAACAAGCAGAAGAAGAGTGAAGCTAAAACTTGTGAAAACTTGGCATTGCTTTTAAAATCCCTACAATTAATACAGAGATGAGAAGGCTTTCTATGGATATGTTGAATTCACTCGAGGGGACGTACTCATGAAGACATTATTTATTTGTAAAACTTTTTGAAGCCATCATGAGGATGAACGACATCATGCAGTCAAAAGTTCCCTCACTATGGATTCACATAAGCTGCCATTGAAGGTCAGCAAATGTCCAGCATCAGGAACCTCGTGATATCGAATCCATGGCAGTTTCTCTGATATGTAACGATTTATTTCAAATGGGATAATTCTATCTTCATAGCCTTGCCAAAGATGAACTGAGCCCTCCTTATTTGGAAATGGATCAGCTATATCAGTGGGATCAAATTCCCACTGCACATAACCGGCTAGTATATCACGATAGAGAGATTCATAAAGACCTTGCTGTCTCACTTTCTCCTGCCAAAGAAAGGTTCTGGAGTTACAGATGATATGTACTTTAAAAATGATTGTGAAAATTACAATCTGGTGCAATCATGCCAATGTAATATGCCATAGTTTTCTGAGGGTGGTATTAAGAGAAAAGCTTATTATCTTCACAGGTTCCAACTTGTAGAGGTTTTGGAAAATTTCTTCCCAGACAACAAATACTGCATTCATTTGCAGTTGTTCCCTCTTGTGCTGCTACTGAAGTCGATATCTTACAAATAGACTACTGATTTCTTAGAAAGCACTCCTGCAGTTTCTTAGTGCTTTTAACTTTTACACTATTTCAACTTAACCAACCTATCATGTGAAATAATTTTGATATCAGAGTGATTTTAAGAGTCAATTCAGCAATAGAATGATCGATATATCTAATCTACCCTATGCAGAACTAGCTCAAGAGGTACATTTCAAAGGTAAAGGACATGAACTCTTTCATGAAGCAAATAGTAAATTTACACTCTATCAACATCAAACAAAAGAGAAAGAGTACAAATACCTGTCCATCATTTAAGACACCTGACAACTGCTTTAATATCTCAAGATCTTGGCTGCTTAAAATATCTGTTTTTCCTTCCATTATACTTAAGGATGGGAACCATTTTTGGGTCATCCACCAATTAAGCAACCATGGGGTGTAATGTGCTACTCGAAATACCCATTGGTCTTGAACAAGTAGCTTCCTAAGGGAATGTTTGGATAGTTCGGCGGGGAGACAAGGCCACCAGTAGTGAACAAATGGAACTACCAGTGCAACTCCTGACAACCTGCACATACAGGTGGAAATGAACGTTAGACAAATTTGTTCAACAAAGTGTTGAAAAGAACAAAACAATAGATTTTCCTTCAACTTGATTAAACAATACATGTCAATATTTTGCATGCAACAACTCTCCTAACAATCAAATACTTTCAGTTAACAATCAAGGGGTACATAAGATAAATGTTGGAAAAGGAGCATATACTTTCTAATGGTTACAAATTGCTTTTGACTAAAACGGAAAACAGGGATTCCTCAAATACTTACCTTTATAATAGGTGATAAACACCACATGGTGAGTGTTAACATAATTCAGTCATGAGTATGAAAATCAACATATGTGCTTCACTGGAAGGTTACAAAACGTACTACACTTGAAATATAGCATGCACTAAATCAAATAAAGGTTTTCACATGGACCAAGAATAGTTTTACTTTCAGAATCACAGTGGTTATTCTGATACCTAGTTTTACTATAATTTGGCGTGAGTATCAGTCTTTCAGAATATAATTTAATACTGAATATGCTAGAAAGAAGTTAGTGTCACCCAATAAGCTATATTTGTTGCTCTGCATAATACAAGTTTAAGCATGCCAAGGCAGGGTAACATTTTTCATGAGTGTTTTATGCAGATGCCGTCATACAAGAGAATTTTGCCTCGCTTAGATTATTTTTGTTCAGTTCTTTTAGGGGGGGCCCGGGAGGCGGGGGGGAGGGGTATTTTCATCTCCAGCAAAGCAATGCATTCCTCGAGGCGAATATGATGCTCTTATTAGGCAACCCAAAAAAAATAAGAAAAAAACACCACTTTCAATCAAAGGGAAACATTCAGCACCATCTTCATTATTATAGCACTTCAATCAGAGGTCAGCATTAGAGTACATCTTGGGACCTGAAAAATAGCCTTTTCAAGGATGATGGTAATAGTTCAACAAGAAAACAAGCTTTGAGTGGTAAGAAGTTGAAATAAGGAGGAACACAATAAGGGAAACAAGGCTCCTGGTAACTACCAATGTCTCGAGTAATGTGATTATAGAGTAGCACTTGAATATCAGGAGAGTTTGAACCAAAGAACTGGGGTGATTAGCTATTTAGAAATATAACTGAGGAAAAGTCAATCATTCGTTTCTACCTGTGAGGGATGTATTTCAGACAACCCCAAACAGGATATGCTCCCATGGAGATGCCAAATATATGGAACTTTGGGCCAATATGCAACTTGTCAGCTAGCTCTTGAATATCATATGCTTCAGTCTTTACTGAGCGCTTTGGATATGGATCACTCTCCCCATACCCTGCACGATCAAATGACAGAAGGTATATCTGGAGCTCGTTTATCAGATCCTAAACACATAAATAGGAGTCATTAGATGTTTTCATAAGGTTGAGATCAAATTAGATCTGTGACTATAAACTACATATGTTTTACTATGTAAAGAGACTGCATGATAAATTCTAAATGTTGCACATATGATAGATATTTGGAAACCTAAACTTAGTTCCAATCTGTCCCCAGAAGGTCTTATCCAAATTGATTGCTAGAGTGGCTGCATAAACAAAGTACTCCAGGTCTTTTGTGGTACAGAACCAGAACCTGATGTACACATCTAAGCCTTTGGTTCAACCATGTTGTCTGGAATAGCCAAAAACACACTTTCCACCTCTTCAACAATAACTTTCTCAATTTCATGGTGCAGAAAAAGAACTTTATCAAATTCTTACATTTAGAAAACACATCAATTTGTCAAAAATAATTTGGTTTGGCTACCCATTAGGAACTCAAGCGCTTTTGTCTTTGAAGACAACTTTGCTTTTATATTTTTTGAGTGCTGGGGAAGTGGGTAGGGAAAACTTTATTCCC